>NC_143439.1:23917846-24072846 GCF_987193195.1 Phasianus colchicus
CTAAACAGATTTACAGAATGAATACATACTGAATTACTCCACATTTAAATGCATAATTAAAAAAAGGATGTTGATATAGTCCTCTTTTATAGAATTACATCTTCAGAATCTAATTATCTTTTGAGCTGTCCAGTGATGTAATAAGATTAATTTTTACTCATAAAGTCAGACATTTAACCTCTCTTGCTATCAAGAACACCAAGTGTTTTATTGCAACTGCTAAAGGATTTAGCCCTGAATTTATGTAAATATGCAGAATGGATGGTTTCCATCAACCTCTGAAAGATGCTGATTTCCCATTTTTAGAACATTTTACCTCTGGGGAACTGTGATATGTTCTCACAGTATCATCTTATGAGATAAACAAATTTGAATAAAATGCAACCAAGCTAAACCTTAACTCCCACCCCAATCCTTTCCCACATCCACAGCTATCAATCTCTATGCTACAGTTGCTAGTTGTCTTTAAACATCTGGGACAAAATGTAAAAACAATAGATGTAATTGAGAAGACAATATATATTACTAAGTTACAGTTCTAACAAACTAGATAACAAATTTGCCTCCTTTTTAAAAATGTTTCAGATTTGAAATTATAAAGTGGGAAAATTCTGACCAAAGCAGTTTTTAAAAAAATTGCTCCCCTGGTTTTCCAATATTTGTTTTGCACTTAATTAGATATGTTAATAAACTATGATGGTCAGTGAGCTGTCTGTCTGAAGTATATTCCAGAGACCAGAAAGAAAGATTGCATTTTAGTCTTTCTTTAGCTTCTGACAGTGAGATATTATCATCTGTCCTCCCCTGAGAATGAGTAGATAGGGTAAGGAGGGAAAAAAATGGCCAGATTGATATTCTCTTTGGATTTGCTGTGCCTTGCTTTTTCTGCCCTGATAGCAAGCTTATTAATGTCCATACTCCCAGTGGTGCTTTCAGAATCCCCACAGGCAGCTGCCTGCTACTGCCTATTTCTGGAGTAAGTCTGCTTTGTCTCTGAATCTGCCCACCCCCAGTGCAGTGGCTTCCCTACTGTTAATTAAAACATCATGGTCTAGTATTTTGTTGCATCAGCAGAGAGTCAGAAGTCCAGCCTCAGCTGTTAATGACAGTTCACTTATCAAAACTGTGATACATACAATATCTGTGTACTACACACGGTTAAAATACACAAAAAGAACATTAGAAATGCTTAATTCAAATACACACTTTTAAATTTAATCACTCTTATCAAATGGTTTTGCTTGTTTGTAACAATGTTTTGTTTTATATATGGCTTAATGACTTAAATATTGAAATTCATGAAAATATATTCCATATATTCTCTTAATATTAAAAATATATAAATAAATATTTATGTTTGATATAAAACAATATAATTGCAATGCAGCAAACTCTATGCTGCTTTTCCTGGCTTCACTCAATAACTGTTGTGTCAAAGATGAGCAACAAATGAGCAGACCGTTTTCCAATGGTCTCTGCAAAGGGCTGTTTTTGTGTGCTCATCATGGCTTTTTGTGGAGTTTTATCTGTGTTTATGCTGTACTGTGCTTTACCTATCCATGTGGATATTGTGAGGCTGCTTCATATGAGTCACCATGTTTTGAGGAGAACATTTCTATGAATAAAAACATAGATAGCAAGCCATTATGGAATAGCTAACAAACTGAGAGTAAACATGCCTGCCTAGGCAGCGGAAGAGAAATTCAAGTTTTTTTTCTGCCTGAACAAAATCAAAGACATTAATTTGAATCTCTCCTTGAAGAGACCCACTTGTCTCAGCAAACTGTGAGAACTTTATGAAGTAAGCTGATTTAGCTCTTCTTTCAGCTTACCCTACAAGATAGACTGACTTTTTAACTTTGTAATACTCCACTAAATCTATACTCTAACCGATGTGAGCTAAATGGAAGGTGAGATCTTGATGATCGGAATTAGTGGGTGCTTGTGTGCTTGCTCAGGGTAGTGAAGCAGGGAGAGCGCTGCATCATACTTGTCACCCTGGGCAACTTCCAGGTGAGGTGGTGGCCTGCATGAACATCTCTGTGTCATGGGCAGTATATACATACTCTGTTTCTGCCCTTGAAGAGGCAAAACCAGGTGCTCAGGCCCTTGATCTTGAATTCTCCACCGTAATACTGAAGCCTTTTCTGAAGAACAGTATCTTTTGATAGGGATAAAGGAGAGAAGGAGATCTCTTGATCAAGATAAAGCACTATGCTTTAATGACTTTTTTCCTTCCTGTTATCTACATGCTACTAAAATACTTCAGATTGTCTTAAGGCAATCGAATAGTATGATATAGCAATGGAAAATTTCAGAATGGAAGATGAGTAGAACTGTCAAACAATGCAGTCAAACAAAGGAAAAATATTTTTCTCCCCCAGTAATATTCTCTGAAGTCATACTGGGAGAATGTAGCAGCCAAATTCCTCTCAAGTCAAGGGTGTTCAAGATTTAGCTTTGGCTTCTAATGGACTCCACATAGATTAAAAACAAAACAAAAAGCAAACAAACAAACAAAAAAAAGCACAAAAAACACCAAATAAACAGCAAAAGTCTCTGATTTGCCTTGTTTGTCTGTGAAGTTGCTGGAGCAGTAAAGCGAAGCACTTTGGGGATATGTACAACTTGAATAAAAAATCTTTAGGAAAGGAGGGAAGGCTGAAGCAGGAAATAAGATGAACTTTACTAGTGTTTCACTAGAATGTGTCCAAAACAGATGATGTATCAACTGAAATTATTTTTAAAACTGTAAATTACAGTAAAAGAGGAATGAAGTGAATGTATAAAGAAACTAAATGCCTATGAGGCTACACTAAATTGTCTATACTAAATTTTGTAGAGCAGTTTTTAAGCTGAGTATATGCGTATTTGTATGCAGTGATTCCCACTCTTGGAAAATTATGGTCATTATCTTCATTAATGGTCAATTAATGCTACTAATCAAACATTTCTGGTTTTCATTGTTATTTTATTATTCTTAAGACAAGATCTCAGGTCCTTATATTTTAAGAGGCTTCTGGAACATATATGTCGAGTATCTAAGGATTAACCAATATAATTGAAAGAGAAATTTCAGTCAAAACTTGTGTTGATTTTAGCATAATGGATCAAGTCCTTAAAATCAAACTAAAGGAATCAATGTACAATACCTAAGCAAACCCAGCACGGCATGATTTATCTTTGCAGAAATGATGAATTAGGTATTAAATTATTGTTTGATTTACATCAAGTATTTCATTTACAGTATAGTTCTCAGAAACAAATACTTTTCTTTCAGAAAGCAGAATGGAATTTTCAGCAATTTCCATGAAGTTAAACCCACAGCTATTAAAGTTAGTGAGAAATTTCTGTTAATTCCTGTCAGTCACTCCAATCTTTCCATTATATACACGCTGATATGTAACAGTAGGGAGCTGACACAGGAAGTGTTTTTAAGGGAAACTCAAAAATTAGTCATGGGAAACTTAATATTTTCTTTAAAGCAAGTCTGGTCCTTTTTTGTAGTTACCCATGAGTCCTATAAATAGTAAACAGTGGAAAAATGTAGTAAATATCATTATGACTATCAAAATTGAATGCATTTAAATAAAGAATTGAAAGTTATTGCTTTGTGCATTGAAAATGATAACATAATCTTGTCAAATTACCATGAAGAATTTGTTTACATTTGGCTTCTTTCCTGTGCAGTTTTGTTGCCTTTCTGGTGCAGACAAATCTTATTGAAAACTTCAACATGTAGTAAAACTTTTTTCATGTAGTAAAACTTCTCACTTGGAAACAATATTCATTATGTTTTCAGCAACTGACTGTTCATTTTGCATTAAAGGAAAATAAGAAACAACAGCGAAACAAAACTCAGCATTGTAAAAAGTCCATTAAAAATTCAAGGAAAGAAGCTCATATTTATTTCTGTGTATAAGTAATAATTGCAGGGATGGGTTTAAATTATGTTCAGTACTTTTCAGAGCAGAGTGTGGTGAAAAAATGAGTAAACCCACCAACAGTACCTAAAAGGAAGTAGAAGTTTGTGACTGTTTTTTCTAATTCTGCTTTTACATAGAGCTGAATTTTCTCCATTAACGTTTGGACTTAGTGTTTTGTTTTGTTTTTTTTTTTTAACTGAAGTGCTCCTTTCCAATTCTTTCTTCCTTTTTCTTTCTTTCTTTCTCTTTCTTTCTTTCTTTCTCTTTCTTTCTTTCTCTCTTTCTTTCTCTCTTTCTCTCTTTCTTTCTCTCTTTCTCTCTTTCTTCCTTTCTTTCTCTCTTTCCCTCTTTCTCTCTTTCCCTCTTTCCCTCTTTCTCTCTTTCTCTCTTTCTCTCTTTCTCTCTTTCTCTCTTTCTCTCTCTCTCTCTTTCTTTCTCTCTCTCTTTCTCTCTCTCTTTCTCTCTTTCTTTCTTTCTTCCTTTCTTTTTCTTTCTTAATTGCACAGATGGATGTTCGACATTAGTTTGATTGTGGATTATTTGCACCAGAGAGATTCAGGTTGGACATTAAGAGGTACTTCTCCATGAGAGTGGTCAGACACTGGAGTACGCTGCCCAAGGAGGTGGTGGAATAACCAACCCTTAAGGTGTTCGAGAAATGTTTAGATGTTGTACTGAGGGATATAGCTTAGTGGGAAATACTGGTGATATGTGGACAGTTGAACTGGATAATCTTAGAGATCTTTTCTTCTTCCTTAGTGATTCTATGATTCTATTGTTCTACTTTGGAAAAACACTTTAGCACACTTAATTGTCAGATAATTTTCTGATAGATTAAGCTTAGGTAATGTCAAGGTTTTTGTCAGAGGATTCCAGTAAGAGTGATTGAATCAGATAGCAGTGATAATGTATACAGCCCAGAAAAAAAAGGAAGAATGTGCCTATTAAAGACTGCAAACAATCTGCTCTGTTCCCTTATTATAGTGATTATAGGAAAGATGGGAGATGCTGGGGGGGAGGGAGGGGGCCGGGGCAGTAACAACAGCAAAAATTTGCTCTTTTTGGGAGAATAAGGAAGAAAAAAGAAAGTAAATATATAAAGCATGATCAGCAGTGCAGGTTAGCTTTTCTTAAATAAATAAGACAATAGTGAGAATCTGGTGCATTCAGTCTTTTATTTGAGAATAACTGGCTGAAGCCCTTTATACTAGCTTGGTCTGGAATAGTTGAATATTTTCCACGAGTGTGATCTTTTTGCAGTTGTGATCTTTATCTCATTTTTCAGTGAGTACTCTGGAAAATTTTTAGACCTCATAGTTGGTGAACTTGCAAAGTCAGGTAGCTTTTGGGCACAAAATCTGATAACTTGAAAAGAAAATGTAAAGCTTGGGACAGAAAAAAGAAGTCATTACACATTTTCCACTTTAATTCACACCAAATATAAATACATTTTCACAGCATTTATTGTTATGCAAACATTATGTTTAACTTATCAAGTATCGATGTGATTCTAGTCCACGGCAGATATTTATGTTATTAATGATGACTTGGTGGTAAATAAATATTGTGCTTTCATAATCTTTATTGATCCATTTGATCAATAGAAAATGATTTCTGTAAATGTATGAATCCATGTGAATTGCTTATGCTATTTTCACTTCTAATTAAAAAAAAAATAATAATTCTAAGAAGGGGACAAATAATTTCCTGTAAACAAGGAGATTTTTGTTTGCTACATGATTTACTGAAGCTGTAGGTTGTGAAAGATTAGACATTAACTAGTGCTGGCTTCTTTACCATTGTAATGCCATTTTCTACTTGATGTAGGATTTTTGAGTCACCAGCAATTTTTTTTTCAAGGGTTCATATGGGAGTCTGCTGTTTAACATTATTTATGTGGAAAAAAATGGGGCTTATAATAAGCAATACAGTTTTAAAATTATTTTAAAATGTTAGGAAAAAAGTATTAATACCTGGAGGCAAATTATATATTAAAAATTGTGCCATGCTGTTAGTGTTTGTATGTTTCTCTCCCATGCAATGAAAAAGGGAGAAGTAGTTGGAGTAGATATTGTGATTAAGTCTTTGTAGGAGCAACTTAAATATCATTCCCAGGGAAGAGTTACATTCTTGAAGCACGGACGCATTTTTTAGAACAGTATGTATGTTGGGTAGACCCTGGCTGGCAGCCATACAGATTTTTGCACACTTCCCCCTCACCCCTTCAGCAGGACAGGGGAGAAACAGGAAGAGCAAACCTGAGAAAACTTGTGGATTGAGATAGTGTAATAAGTAATGAGGTTCAAAAAATAATCAGGCAAGCCATGCTAAGGCCATATATAACCAGCCTCCAAGCAGCAACTATCTTTGAAAGACAACCTCCTGACCCATTTCCTTCTTCTTCCGTCACCCAGTTTTATTGCTAAGCATGATACTGTTTTAATGGAATATCTCTTTTGTCTGTTTGGGTCAGCTGTCTTGGCTGTTCACTCCCAGCCTCTTGTTTACCCCTAGTCTACTTGCTAGTTGTGCAATTGTCTTGAAACTTGCTTACAGTCAACTTCAACTATATTTTTGTTTTTTTTTTCTTTATCTAATATTGTCAGTTTGGAGGCCAGTCACATCTGCTTTTACATCTGGAAATTTATAACAGAGAGCCAAGCAAGCTAGAGAATATGTCGGTTCAGTTATTGTCTTCTGCTGGCTCCTCCATATCACTGTCCCCAGAGCCAAGTGGAAAAGAAAAATGGACAGAAATGCTTTTATTTCACATCCATGTTGAGCTAGAGCTCCTCCTTCCCTCTTTCAAGAGGGATTTTTTTTTCCAGCTTGTCTTCCTGTCATTCTCCTTGAAGACATGTTCTTTGACAATCAGCGCTATTTTGGTTGTTGTGTATCAGCTTGATAATTTATTACAAACAACAGATTCGTTCATTTTTAAAGTGACTACAAATTCTTTCTTTCCTTTTCAAAGGCATGGAAGGTATTCCTGTGTAAGGTATTCCCATCTTCGACACTATTTCTGATTGGATTTCAATAATTAACTTGTAGGTTAGACTTACACTGGATGTGTAATGCATTTCACATCTTTCCAAAGCAAGACGTATATAGTATAAACTGACATACAACTGTCACATAGGTAGATTTGTAGAAAATACTAATTCTAAAATGTCTGTTCCTTCATACAGGTTTATTAGTGCCAACTGATTTCTATAATTATATATTGGTGTTCATAATTAATGCTGCCAAATGTGACTTTATCATTTAAAATACATTAATTATGAGTAATCTCTGTTCTTTAGAGAGCTTATTTTTCTCACAGACATAATTAGGTAGATTTTAACTCTGAGTAAGTTTAGTCCACATTTCCCAGCATTTTTTTTTTTTTTTTTTTTTTAATATACTGGACAATTTTCTGCATCTGTAGCCACCTAAACAAATGCAGAGAAAGCATTTTTCTGTGCTTCAATCTTTTTTTTTTTTCATGTAAACATTCATAGTGATGCTGAGAACTAGCCAATGTGAATTTTAAGCCCAGGTGTTCTTTTATTTACTGCATTAACCCAGCTATTTCAGCACAAAATAATTTCTTGGAAGTGCTAGCTTTGTCAAATTTTGATAGCTGATAAATACAAGATATTTATTTGTGGCCAGTTTTACATCCCTTTCTCACAGTGATTATTGCTTAGTTGTGAGAGCAGTACTATCAGGCAAAATACGTTTTGAGTAAAGGGACATAGGCATTTGTGCTATTCTGCTGTATATGAAAATCCATATATTATGTATCATTTGGAGAACCTGTGCAAGTTTGTACGAGACTGTCTTATTCCGCTTTTATTCAGCAAATTAACTTCAGAACATTATCTGTTATTACAGCTGTGTGCAGTTTGGACTTAGGCAAGTGACTTGCATTAGGCAAAGCACCAAGAAGACAGACAATTTGTTTAGTGCTTCCTATCCATTATAACTAGAATAAATAGTATGTTAGAGAGAGTTTCATACTGGTGTTAATGGGAAAAACCATCTCAAACTACCACTCTGCAGTACAGATTACAACTCATGATGTAGCTGGGCCACCAAAGAATCTCAGGCTGTGCTTCTACATCTTTCGTCTTAAAGACAGGGAAGGACCAGACACCCTAGATGTGATAGAACTGCAATATATGAGTTGAGACCAAAATGTGATATTCTCTTGTCAAAATTCTGGTGTCCAAGAGACAATATGAAATTAATCACAGTTCAATTAGCCAGCTGAATGTGAACTGCACTCTTCCTGTTCAGAATTTCTTGGCTAGCTTAAAAGTCAATTTTGGTTAGAGGCAAGTGATGGCTGCACAAAACACATATGGTGTAAATTCTCAACTGCTCAGACCAAAATTAAGAAGTCAGATAAGCTTGAAGATACTGGCAACATTTATTCCTTGCGTTCATTTTACTGTGAGCAAGAAGCACAGAGTTTGCACAACTGAAGATCACAGTACAATTACTAACTGTTAAGCAAGTATTGATTGGTAGTGAGGACTACTGAGCCAGTAGTCTAAGGGTTAATATTACTGGACTGAGCATTATATGATCACCACTCTAAAGAGACATCTGATGAGTCCTTGCTGTCCAGGTAGTTGTAAATCAGGTGAGGACAGGTCAACCAGCTTTGCTCCTTAGATTGAGCTGATCTTTTATACTGCTGAGATAGTATCATCTGATTCCTCATTGCTTGAGGCTTTTAGACTGTCTAACAGCAGTATTTTTCCTCCTGAGTCCTCATGCTGCTGTCTCTGTATATCCACATTTAGACTTTGTTCTGTGTTTTTACTTTTTTTTCTTTTTTACCTCACATAAGCTTTTTGCTTATTTACTTTCTATCATTTCAGCAGTTTTCTGAGCAGACTGACCAGAGGTCATACAGCCATTTTGCTCTAAATGGGGCTTTGGATCACAGATGGCAGTAGACCTTGTCTGAGGTTGCATGTGAATGGTTTCCCTAGATACTTTCCTTTTTGGAGTTGTTTTCTATCTGAAGTTTTTGAGAAAATATTGATATTTTCACTCAAGGATTTAGCTACATCCCACTAAGTTCAGATAGTAAGTAGAAAAAGTCAAGAGTAAATTTAATGTTTTGGAATTATGCAAGTCTTTCCAGAATTTAGAACAATAAAAGTCATGATAAAAGACTGTGAATAAGACTTAGGATTTCCATTGTGTTTTGTTGTTCAAGGATGTTTAGAAACATCAAATAACCAATCTTTTAATAAAGTTTGTTGAACGTAGAATATAAAACATGTTCTATTATTCAGAAGCCAAAGAGCATTGAATGAAAATTATATGGAGAAAACTACTTGAGAGGTCTCCAGAATAAATCACATACTATTACTTTAGTTATTTGCCATTTCCTGGTTAGTAAGATTAGCCTATCAAGCTTTCCACCTTTCTACAAACTACGCAAGCAAAAACAAAAAATGATCTCTCATTAAAGGATTTACTACCTAAACAGAAAATTAGGTATGATAGGTAATAAAACTTCAGGGCTTGATGTGATGCTTTAGTTGTGCTTGATCTTCTTTATATAGCATATGTAGTATTATCATTATACATGAACTGTCTAATCTGTATTTTCTTTGACATTAAACCAAAGCTGTGATAAAGAATGAATACCTATGAATTTAATGTCAGAGTCTTGCATCCATATTTTCGTAAGCATAATGAATTATAAACAGAAAACTCTTGGGAAGCCTGTATTCTATTCATTGGTAAAACCTAAGTGTTTGAGACTGTTGCCTTTGCGACAAGTCTGGCATGCTTATTCCACACTGGAAGAAATATCAAATTATTAATCATTGATGTAAATTCAATTTTGTTGACATTTCATTATATGTTTATAATTTAAAGCTGTGATGTCAAGCATTTAGGCAGATATGTACCTTGATTAATGTGAGTAGTTGTCACCTGACCTAGCGAAGTGAGTCATATCAAGGTAACTTTCCACTCTAAAGAACAACAGTGAGTTCCTTACAGACTTTGAATCTGTTACTATTTGGTCTCCAGGTACATTTTTAAATGGTCTTACAAATATCTGTTCTGTCTCCCATTGTGTTCTTCCTTTTTAAGACTGAAACTAGAAATAGCAAAAATCCTTGTTAGATTATTGCTATTCAAATGTCTTAGGAATTTCTTTGAAAGACTCCTTTGTTGTTTTGTAAAAGCATTTTTGTGCTTTACCTGTCAAAGTAACAGAAACAGCCGATAGAATATCTTTTGCTATCTTAAGCACCTCTTCTAGTACAATGAACAGGTAACAGAGTTACCTAACTTTTACAAAGACAATGGCAATAAGTTTAAGGTTTGGATGTTGTTTTGCCGAATCTAAGTTCTCTAATAAAATATTTTTGTTATTGAGAACTTGTATAGTTTCACATCTGTAGTGGAAATGCTGAGTCACAATTTAAACCAGTGATTGAGCACCTGATGAGAAGGCAGGGCCAACCCAGGGGAACTCAGGTGCATGCAATGTACCTGAGTGACCAGAAGGAGTGGAGCCAGGATCCACCCCTTCCTAGACCTCATTTAAGGATTGATGGTGGAGGTGTTTTTTTTTTTTTTTTGGGGGGGGGGGGGGGGTTCCTGTGTATTTGTGGTCTTCTGAAGGTAAGCTGGTTCTTTTTCTTTATCTGTGTACTTGCTGTTGTTGCATTTGAGTGCATCCTCGTTTGCTATGGCCTAGAATCTTGCTACTCTGCTGTTGTTGCACTTTCTATTGCATTATGGCATCTTTCTTTGGACTTTTAGTTTTCTTCTTATTCTTAGTTACAGAGCACAATCTGCCTATGTACAGTGCATCATACAGGTGTTTTACACGAGAAGAGGGTGGTCTTATATAAGCAGGTATTTCTTTTTATTTGAAGCATAAAGATGTATGTGACTATTGATTTCTGGCCTGTAAAGCACAGCTGTGTCATAATGTAAAATTCCAAGTCCTATTTTTGACCTAGAAGTCTTGATTATGATAATAAGTATTTAACTGATGATGGGGGAAGGGTAAAACAACACTTTGCGTTTGTGAAGGAGGCTATATGTCAAAAATGTTTTGAATGCCACTGATTCTGTTTTGGTATATAGGCCTATGTTATCCCTCAGGATTTTCTCTACTTTCTGTTTCTCGAGGAAGAGGGAAGTAGGGTGTCAGGGTTAGTAACTGCCTGTATGCTGTTTTGTTTTCTAATAACATATGAGACCAAAATAACATTTTATATGCAGTCAGGGATTTTCTCAATGCAACTCTTAATCTGAGATAGTGAGGTGGAATGTATAGCAGAAGGAGGAAAAGTCTAAACAAGGGCAGAAGTAAAGCTGCAAAGGAAACTAATATCTGGCTGGCTCCATAGTGAGGAAAAAAGCAAGTAGTCTAAAGGTGGCAAAGAACCATAAAAAAAAGAAAAAATTCTGATGATAGTGTTGACGCTTGTATTTATAAATAACACAATTCAATCTCAAAGCTTGCTGTTTTGTAGTGCTGTTTGCAATGTAGAATTGCTGTGTCCCTGCCCGCGACAACATAGCTCATAGAGCCCATGGCAGGAGCAGCTTCCAGCTTTCTACAGCCCTGTGGGTCCAGGTCCTGGCCCAGCCTTAGACTGTTTCCATCTCCAGTGTAAGGGGATGTCTCAGTGGGATGAAGCCTGGCTGTGGGGCCCTGCTTTGTTGTCCCCATAGTATTCAGACAGGGAAGTAGAAAAACTCTGGAGTTAATTATCCTATTCATTAAATGGAGCAAGCTTACCCTGCACATAGTAGAGAAATTAACGCTACATTGAAGCCTGTCACCTGCTCCAGCCTCAACAAAAGCTGTAACGATAGGCTTACATAATAGTTCAATAGAAACTATGCATGTAGTGCATGGCCGTACATAATCACAGGAACACAGGTTTGGAGGTGAGGTCAAGAAGTCACGGAGTTGATTGTCTTGCAAGTTCTGTTTCAGCTGCTGAGTTGATTTCCAACTGTATGTATGTTGCTAATGATTATTTTGGCTTCTTAACTACTGAAACATTTAGCTAATTTCATCCGCTGTTTTAAAAACAGTGAAAAATGAAGGAGAAGAGAGTACCTTGACAGGAGAACCTCCTTGTGTTTGTAGAAAGAGTTAATTCAGGTCGAACTTAGTAATATAGCTTTCAATGCAAATCTGATGTCCTTGGAATACTTTGATTATTTTCTCACCGACTATTTTTTGATCTTTTTTCAAGTTTCTTTTTTTTTTCTTGAACCATTCCGTAAATCAAAAGCAATGTATTTATTCAGGTCTTTATACTGTAATGTCCCTCACTGATGTCTGAAAACATTCAAGATGACTAAAATCCGCTTTTTTCCCCTATCAATCTTAACAGAGGCATTTGTGCATGAGATCACAGTAAAATTCTAAATGGGGAGTTCTCCTTCTTTGGAGTGTAGAGAGAGCCTCTCATGTAGAGATACTGGAAACCGAAGTAGTTCTGCTACCAAAATGGCTTCTTGTTTTAATCAGGCTTTTTCAAATTATCTGATATTTCAAATCGTTTGTCCTTTCTTTTGCTTGCAAAAAACTTCCTTGAATTCTGTCTGAATGTAATTTTTCTTTAAGCTGAGTATCTACAGAACAGGGTGAAAGGTATGAGAAGACAACTCATTTTGCAAATAGTGGAAGACTCCCCCTTTCCCCCCCCTAAATCAACGAGCCCTTACATGCTGCTAGGGAAGTAGAAATTTTCAGGGGGTTAGGTTTGTCTAAATGTGTCACCGTGACACAAGCAATATGTTGTTTTAAAATGTAAATATTTTATTCAGTTATTACGCATCTTGGAGACTGTAACAGATTTGAAAATGAAAAGATAAAGCACTTTCCTAGTGTTTTTTTTTCAGAGCTTAATTTTCTAGCTTTTTGACATTGAATTACAACATAATCCAGTTTTATTAAATGCTCTGATTTTAGCTAAGCAGCCTAGTTTTCTCCATTAGCTCTGTTTCTAGTAGTGACTGTTGAATAATGCACAGAAACAACAAATCCTGTGACTTTTTGTGAAGAGGGAATAACATTCTTAAACACACTTCTGTTGAATGGCATCTACTGGAAGTACAAAATTAAATTTCAGACTGCAGGATTTGATTTCAGTGTACTGCACCAGAGTTCCTAATATAACTACTAGTAACACTAGCTCCTAGGGATGAATTTCAGATAAAATAGGAAACTTGGAGAAGTTAACAAGCTTGCAATAAAAAAAAAAGCCAAACTGATAAAACCACAATTTGAATTTTTCCTGTAAACTCACCTGTTCATATAGTAAGAAGTTCTTACTATGCTCTAAAAAGATAAAGATTCAGTTTAGTAATAGTAATATGCTCTGTGTCAGATTTTGAAGAACATGGGTTTTGCAGACCTGGGACTGCCTGGTATATCAAGGTTTGTGTTGAAAGGTCTTTAGGTTTGGTTACTATTTTAGTTTAGTGCCGACATGGGGGGAAAAAGTTGATAAATAAAATGTTCTGTGGTAGTTCAGGTTGCTTTTAATTTTGCTTGCTGCCACTGTTAGTGCTGTGGGATATGGTGAGAGATTTATTGATGTCTGAGTTTCACATGAGTTCAGATGATAAATAACATTGCAGTGCTCTCTGGAGGAATAAACGCTTTAATTCCTTCCTAAAATCCCTTTTCTCACTTCTGCTTTTTGGGGTAAAATAAGGGTACAGACTAAGAAATTCACTGAAATAATGCAGTTGAATTAAAAAGTAAAATATTGATGACAATGTCCAACTCTACAGCTGAAAATAGTAGAGGTTAGGGATACGGTATAACATATAATCCATTATAGTAGCTGTTAAAAATTAGAAAGGTGACTAGTGGTAGGCTGTAAATAGACTTGAACTGGACATGGTTTTAATACATTAGTCAAGAGTGTTACAACTTAAGAGAAACATTCACCTTTCCTGTGAAAAATTTATTAAGGACCTGTGTAGAGTTATTAACACTATAAAAAATGTTATAACATACTGAGTGTATTAATGCACTCAGACAAAGAGCAATTTGAAGCAAGAATACACTGCTCCCTGTATTCTATTCCTCCCTAACCTCATTTAGGGGCTTGTAGCCAGAAGGAGAGCATCTCTATTCCGAGACTGGTTCCTTTAGGGAGTTTTCAGTGAGCCCTTGCCTTCAGGACAGGGTGAGTTATTCTTTTCTCTTTACTGGCACATGACTAGTACTTTCCACGGATCATCCTGAAACTGCTTGAAGGCAATTTCATACCTCTCCATGTCTGGTATGCCATGTTAACTAAATGAAAACTTTATGTATGCTGCAGGTAGCCTTTAAAATATTAGAAAGATAGTATACTGAACCATTTAAAGCAGCATAAAAGCACAGAGACAAGAACACGCATAGATATTCAAAGGCACTTTGGAGCTCCTGTCATAGAAGTCTAGATCTAATTATTCTCTGAACTTTTTAATGTAAGGCCAGTTAAATTCATGGAAATTGCTGGATATATATATTTAACTACATTACTGATGTTCTGTTGCAGGAAACAGTTTCCTTTGTTTCTCAAGAGAGACCTTTTTGAGACTTGATACTGATACATTATAGAACTGTTCTACTCTGATTACCAATGACCCAAACAATCCCTTTTGTCTTTATTGCAGTGGTTTGTAGATTGTGAAGAAAATAAAGCAACTGAATAGTAGTGCATCAAAAAACTGATGTACAGAGTGCTCTGAGAATAGGTGATTTGCCAGTAGAAGTCATCTCTGTAAGAGGAGACTGATGGATTAAAAATGAATGTTAATGTTAGTAGATGCTACAAATAGTGAGGCTTTTCTTTTAATGATTTCTGTCCTGTTATGAATAACTAAAAGTCAATACTAGAGGAACAGTGCATTCAGAGTAAGCCATATTATATCTTTCTTAGACAAAGTTGAGGTTCAGCTTATGCGAGATAGTTAGCATGAAGTTTCAGTGCATTCTCTGTAGAAGACTTTTGCATGTAATTAAAATTGCTTATACTGTCCATTTCCAAGTAGTGAATACTTCATGGATTTCAGAAAACCAAATATCTTTATATTTGCCTTTGTGTCTTCTAATATTCTTGCCTAAGTCTGGTTCGTTCTTCTGGATTTCTCTGCAACAAAGCTATGTGTAATTCAAGCGGTGGCTTGGTGCTGCAAATAACAGAACACTTCTTAGGAATTGCAGAATTTTTATATAACGTTGTTAAAATACATTGTTCTGTAATACTGGTGGAAAACATCACCAGCATAGCTGAACATTTATCTCCGAAATTACCTGGAAGTCTTGAGATGGGTTATTTTTCTTTCCTGATTCTTCTCGTGGAGACAAGTAGTTGATTAGATGACAACCAGAATTCTGAAAGAAAGGGAGTAGGGAAGGAGCCAAAAGGAAACTAGAATTAACAAGTAATTAATGCAGTAGTCCCACTGGGCCATTTAATAAACAGGATCTCAAATAAATGGTTATGCAGAAAGGGTCTGCTTTTGTCAATAGGAACCCTTGTGCTTATGCCTGCCCTCTGGGCATTTTAAAATGCAATTGAATATGTTTTCCTCATAGATGCCTTAGGAAGGGAAGAAATTTAGTGGCTGGAAGAACGTAATTGGGGATTAAAATGTTAATGAATCTCTCATTTTTGTGGTGTTAATACATTTATTGAAAGATAGTTATTGATTTAATTATACTAAGAAAACAAATTGCATTAAACTGAGTCAGACTTCAATTTTTCAACTTTGGAAATGCAAATAGGTTTTTTCACCTTCAGGAAAGAAGAAAATCTGATTTCAAAGACAGGAAATTTGTTGGATTATGGCTATAAATTTATTGTGGATGCTTTTGAAATGCTAGTGGCATAGAAATGGCAGAGTATTATTATTCTCCAGTATAATTATAATGGGCTTGATTGTATAATCTTACACATCCTAGTAATAAAACTTGAAGAAGTAGTTATGGTCTAACTCAAATCCACATAGACTTAAATTTTCTGATAACACTGTTAAAGGAAGTAGACTTTCAGAGCTGCTGTATAATAGAAGCACAGGTTGAGATGTCTAGGGGATGTGAAGATTTTCAAGCTATATAACTTAATAATAAGACTGCATATGATATTTTATGTGTAGACAGCAGACGTTCCGTTCATGAATGGATTTTTTCATAGCTTTTCTTCCCAGAGTTTAGGAGACAGCCTCTTAGATAATGACTTGTTTACACAAAGTGGCTAAACCACAGCCATTCAGCTTGCATATGTTTGAGCACTTAGGATGATAAGTAGTAGCTGAGGAAGCAAAATCTCACTCCCAACCTAGGTGTCAGTCCAGGATCTTGTGTCTCAACTCTTCAATTATTATTGCTAGCAGGCAGCAAAGAGTCACCTTCTATTTACTGCTTTCTCTAAGTGTGCTGACTGGCAAACTGGCTGCTGACCACTGCTCAGCAGGATGGAGTGCTTCACAGATTTGCAGAGGCCAAGGATCTATAGGTTCATGTTTTGTGCAGAGCTGCAGTAGGAATTCACCACCTAAATGTTTTCTTGTTTTTTGGTGGTTTTTTTTTTTTTGCAAATATTACTGATAGGTATAATACAGACTTTGCAGGAAGGAGAAGCAGATGGACTCATAGTTTGACAGTAAGAATTTTTGGTCTTGAAGATCTGAGTTAGAAATAGTTGGAAAATGTTGAAAACTAGAACATGTTTGAAAACGGCATTTTGAAATTATATTCAGATGAAAAAATGCTTTAGAAACATTTCTTTCTATTGTAGTTAATTCTACTTCCTTGTTTTTTTTCCTGTTAACTACTCTCTTTTACTGACATTTTTCATTTGAAGAAGTGTAATAAGGTTTGAAGCATACTCTGATAAAAGCGCAAGGAGAAGGTAAAAGTAAAGCAAGGATCCTTACACAGTGCTCCTTTAATGGTAAACAAAGACATTGAGCCAAAAAAGAAAGAAGAAAATAGAAAAAATGTGTCAAATATATTGAAAGATCAGAAATGTTAAATATTCTATTTTATTTCTCAAATTACTGCGAATGTGATTCTTTTTTTTTTGTGGAAAAATGAAATTTAAAGGAGCAATGCTAATATGAAGTACATATTTAACAGAAAAATATTGAACAGGAATTAGTCACACAGTGCTTAAAAACAGACTTTATCTCATCAACACCACAGAACTGTAATAGCAGGGAAATCTACATGCTGATCAGAAACAACTAGAACAGCTCTAGAAGGCAGTTGTGAGCCATCATCTTCTGCTGCCAATGGCATTCTCCATACTGAGCACCAACACATTTTTGATACACTTCTATTTGGGAAATGGTACCTGTCATTCTTAGTTTTCTGTTATGTTGTCTTGTTCATCATCACCATCTCTGGTAAAAATGCATTTACCACATTCCCATCTTTTGCTTTCTCTTGGATTTCCCTTTACTAGACAGTGATTTTTTTCACCATTCCCATTGATGTACTGTAGTGGTTTCAGCTGAGACAGGATTCTTTATAGCGTCTGGTATGATGCTATGTTTTGTCTTTAGGAGAAACACAATATTGATAATACTTCAGTGTCTTGAGTTGTTGGTGAGCAGTGCTGCATAGAGCCAAGGATGTTTCAGCTTTTCATACTATCGTGCCAGCAAGGAGCGGGGGTGCACAAAGAGGTGAGAGGGGACAGAACCAGGACATCCTGTACCATGTGGAATCATGTGATAAACTATAAAAACTGTGGAGAGTTTGCTGGGCAAGCTTCAGGGGCTAGCTGGGTATTGGTCAGTAGATGGTGAGCAATTGCATTCTGTTGCTATTTCTCTTTTCCTTTTTTGTCCTAGAAAATAGTTTTTATTTCAAGCTAAGAGTTCTACTTTTGTTTTCCTGACTCTCCCCCATCCCACTGGGAGAGAGTGAAGTGATTGCACAACTGTATGGTGTTGAGTTGCTGCCAGGCTGAACCACAATGTGTGTCCTTGCTTTTATGTAGTAAGCTGCACAGAAAAACAATTTCCACAGGAAAGGAAACTGTAAAAGGAAAGTTGAATCTATTTTCCTCAGTTTAATCTATATTTTTTTTAACTCTAAAAATGTAAGAGGTTTTTTCCCAAGTACACAGTAGTATGTGGTCCATAAAAGAAAACTATTGTCTTTAAGTGAGGATGTGAGATAGTTTTGGCAGCCCCATACAACAGGGGGTTATGTCTGTGCCTTTTTTAATAATCATAACATACATAGTTGTGGTGCTAAAATTATTCACCAAGGCTCATGGCTATGCCTTGAGGATAAGTCCCTAAGGAAATACTGCTGACTTCTCCCTGAGAATGGCAATTCCCTTAAGAGGCAAGCTGCATGAAGTAAGGATGAGACTTTTTTTAATAATGTATTATCTTGCTGAGAAGTGCAGCTCAATTCAAGTAAACAATTTATTTCTCCCATGGTATTATTTAAATAATAATAAATTGAGACAGTTATGAATCTGAATTTGTGACACCAGCTGCCTCATCTAGTGCATTCTTCCATCTTTTTAAAAAAAGACTAGATTTGAGCACAAGTTTTCTTTCTAGGTCTCACAGCTTTTGTTTTCAGAATTTACTGAATCTATGACAACTCACCCTGAAGCTAACTCCCCTTCCCTGACAGTGACTGGGCTTATAATTAAATTTGAGCACTTGCTTTTAACTGCAGGTTTAAAACAACAATATGTGCTGCAGGTAGGCTATGTATTTTTGCCAAACAGTGCTAGGGATAAGAGTTGATTGAAGTTGTTTCCCTGTGTTTATTCACCAGATAGAGAACTGGAAAATCGCATTTCAGGAAGGATATTGTGGCATAGAAAATTTTCTACCATAGATGACCAAAATTTAAGATGTCTGTTTTGCAGGAAAAGTATTTCAGCTGGAAGTAGTTTCTGGATTAGACATAAAAGAAAGAGAAACTTTAGTTGAAAACTGCTAGGTGAGCTAGCAGGTGACTCTTATGCTTGTGTTCCTTGGACCTTTTTTAATGGTGTATGCAGACTGCTTGGCTTGGCTTTGCTTTATATAGAAGAATAAAAAGCATTGAGAGGTTACCCAGCAAGTATCACTGAGGGTAACTGAATGCTGTTCAGTGAGAAGACTTAAGCTTTTGGTGGGATTTAAACTGAAGGGACTCAATCAGGCTGTTTGTGTGATTAGAAGATTGAAAGCAGGATGTTTCAAATGAAAAAATAGTCATCGCAGAGGAAAATAGCTTCTCTTATTTTTTTTCTTACTAGTAGTAGTGAAAGTATTATTAAGATATAATATGTGCAGTACAGTGTATAAGCCTGATATATTCAGTAACTAAAACTAATTTAGGTATTTTTCTGTTAGTGTGTATGAGGCTTGCATGTAAAGAATGATATCAGACAACTACTACAGATGATTTGTTAAGTTTTATGCTAATTTCACATAAAAACTGAAAACCTTCTGGGTGTTTTTTTTTTTTTGGAGTATTTATTTTTTGCACAGATATTCTGTAGGTTGATAATTACTCTAACACTTTCAAATGCTTTAGGTTCTGGTGTTCTTTCCTTCTGTATCCCCATGATTTTATGAGAGTGCTATTTCTAGAATAATTCCAAAAAAAAGCATCTAACATGTTACTCTACTTATTTTTAGGTTGAATTATTTACATCATTAATGTATGTCAATGCTGCAAGTGCTCCTGGTAATTTCTCAGATATTTTTCAAGAGAGGATATTGTCCAATGTGCAAAATGAATTTGAATCTATTTACTATGTATATCAACAAGCAAAAATGAATTTTAAAAGACAGTGTTTCCTTTTTTCATTAAAACTTAGAAAACTAGCTTACTATCAGGCTTTTTGTCTAGCAGTAGTTCAGGTGTTTGAATGAAATACTCAATCTGGCATGCTCTGTGTCTTGCAGTATCATCTGATTCAATAATACTTAAAAACTAACTTTGCTTTGGGGGTTTCAGGGTGCTGATGTCAACAGTGCTTTCTTTGCTATGTTTCAGGTCTTCAAACTGAATTCCTACAGCATTGTCAGATGCTAGTTGGCTAAAAATATTACTTTCCCTACTGTGATAACTCTCATCGCAATATCTTTGTAGTGTATAAACTACACTTCTAAGTATTAAGAATTTTTGGCTATACTGCTACATGTCAAAGAGACGAGGGAGCTTTCCTTTTTTTTTTTTTGAGCTTCAAGGCTGAGCTTGCATGGGAAAAGAAAATGCAAGGCAAACTGAATTACCTCAAGCAGAAGGGAAAGAAACACTTTTAAAATTGTGTGCGAGTATGCTTCCAGACTGCAGTTTGAGGAGGCACAGCAACAGGCTAGGGAGATAATTTGTTTCATCTGACTAACTGTGAACGTATTAGAAGTCGGCTCTTCCTCAGTTTGAGTTTCTGCAGCCTTCATAAAGGTGAGAGTACAGGCTGCCCATTGTGTACAAGAGGTATCAGTAAGCAGTGGTCACATGAAACAGTGATATGAGAGAGAAGTGAGGTTGTTATGGCTTCAAGATGTTATACGGAAAACAAGGACCTGTGTCCTCTTCTTGAAGAGGAAGTAATATCTAATAGCTATGATATTCAGGATAGAAACTATTAATATTGTACAATTTAAGGTTACTTTTCAGAAGTGGAGGGGGAAAAGACTTCAAATCTGCTCATCAACTTTCTGAAGATGTGTAACCTCATTTGAGCAAGTATTTCATTGAGTTTTTGAACTTGGTTGTATTCCCTCTTTACTAGTACACATTACAGTCCTTAAAGGGTTTATATAACTGAAGGATATGCTTTATGGCACAAGAAAGCAATTTTGTCCCTTAAATGAGGCAAAAACTAAACCCTGTATATATAAATGAAATGGGACATGCTGATTGTTGAATGTATATTCTGTATTGCATTTAATATTCTATGTTGACTTTATTGAAATTCTGAGTTAAACAAATTGTGCTTAACATTTGGGTACATATTAGATAATTTCATAATGGTGCATGAATTAAGGAGAAAAATCACCTGAATATAATTTTCAGTTTATTTCTTTCAAGTACAGCTTTTTAAAGCATCTTGCACAAACAGTTGAAGTTAAAATGATACTTTTCATCAGGCAGCATGCTTTCCTTTTTTGAAGTGTTTTTCCTTTATAAGTATTCTTAGTCTAAATTACATTTTGAGGTAATAGTAATTTTCTTATCAGTTTTATTATAATGTTATTGTTTTTCTGCTAAATTGAATATTTAATTTTGTTGTATGTACATTTATTGTTACAAGACTTTCATTTAAATCCTGAATTTCATAAAGGAAACTAATGGTAATGTGATGGTTTTTATGCCAATACTAATCAAAAGCAACATATTAGTTAACTTGCTTATACTGTTTCTGGCATGTACACAAAGCCTCTATAAGATTAATTGAGGCATACTGTATATGTACATATTTCAGTGCCTGAGAGCATTTACTACTACTACTGCACACAAACAAGTAGTACGTTATTTACTTATTAGTTCCTGAGAAAACACTACTGCTTAGCAATCACTTACATGAATGCGGAGCTCCTTAATGGGATCAGGACTGAGATGTTGTTTGTAACGACTTTAATGGAGATCTCCAATCTACAGTACCTGAATATAGAAATGAAAATGTTATAAAGAAAACTAGAGGATTGTGAGTCATCTGTTTTAGAGAGGCAGCGCATTTTTTGACTGCATTCAACAGTCTGTAGAGGACTGTGTTGCTATTTGGTAACAGGACACCCTGGAGAACTCTCTGGGACTTCTGGTTCATGGTTTTAGCCTGCAGGCCTCAGCTGCTCCTTACTGAAGCAGTTGTGCGCAGTTAGTGTTTAGTGAAGTGACTGTTCAAACACAGCTTAGCAAGGGGCTGTCATTTCTGCTCAGCATCCTTGACATGCACTGTCAGTAACTTCTGACAGGGTTGGGGTTATAGGTGACTTCTGCAACCTCAGTGTAGGGCATTCCTGGCTTCATCTTGTCATAGACAAGAATCGGAAAATGATAATAATGCAGCCAGTTCTACATAAAGGGAGTATTTTTTTGTAGCTCATCCCCTTTATGCTATTAAGTGTTTTACTACTCTATGTAACATTTTATATACTACCACCTGTCACTAGAAGACATTCCTGTCACTGTTTGGCCCAGCTACATTGCATATATCAAAATGTCAGTGTCCTGCATCACTGTTACCTGGCAGTGAGTTGACCTAGAAGGGGTGAATGCATACTTGTCTTTTTGTCCTGCTATTCAGAGTGATTAAAAACAGGTGGTATATTTGCATAGGTGAAATCTTCAACAGAAGATCTGAAAGGCATGTGAATGCAGGTGCTTTTTAACTGAAGATCTAGAGCAATTTCCTGAACTTATTATTTTTGGTTTAAATATAGAAGATTCAAATTGTTCTACTTTTCTTGTCTTTGAGTCCCATATTTCATGGTAAAATCTTCACACAGGTATACAGGATAAAAGACTATCATGAGAAAAGGATATGTCCCAGTACTTACACCTTTTTACAGAAACATCCTTGATATACACACAGAACAGAATTCCTGGACACAAGTCCAGGGAGAGCCATCTGGAAATAAATATGTGATTTATTTAAGGACAATGGATTTCATCAGTGTTGATGATCACATAAGCAGAAAAATACTCACCATGTTTATTTTGGTGACTTGTATACCTTGTACTAAGAATTTTCTATGCTTCTCTGGATGATTCAATTATCAGCTCCAAGATCACCAGAGGTATTTAGAGGCCAACATATTCATAGATTCGGTCCAACACAAGGTTTAACTTTTTGATTCTTCATTTTTTCTCTTAGATTGACAAATATAATTAAAGAACATGTTTACGAGGCCTGCTCTGAAAGTAATGCCTACTATTTTATTATGTTGGCACACATCTTCAGAGGCAGGTGTTAGTAGTATGGCAGTAGAAGTTGAACCTTCCTATCAATATTATATTACATTTTCTTGCTTTGTGACAGATGACAGCAAAGGGGCAATCTGACAAAGTGATGTCCTACATGGAAGTATATATAATGCAAAGATGTCATTTAATTCCTCCACTCAGAAAAAACTGCACCCATTGACATTCCTTGAAGCTAGCTGCATGTTTATGGGTAAGAGCCATTAAATGTGAGCACAGTAAGTCGAGACATGTTCTGGATGGTCGTGCAAACTTTTACAAGCACAGCATGCAGGCTCTTGTTCATTACTGTATTTATTATTGGTAAAAATTAATGGTCATGACTATGTTGACAAATAATCTTTTGTAGCTGACAGCTTGCTCTATCAAATAGAGTTACTGTGCTCTTATATTTTCCATGAAAATAAATAGGAGGCGTTACTTTCAGAGTGACCTATGTATTTCTGTGTTCACTCATAGTTTTAAGTAACTTTAATTTCTGATTTTTTGGGGCTATACCATATTGTTTTAGAAGTAAGGATGAACTTCCTGCAAGTGCACGTGGCTTTTAAACAACTCATTCTCTTGTTTGTTTTTATTTTTTAAGCATATGACTGAATTTGTATTTGCTTCTTTGATTGCACTGGCAGGGGCTAGTGAAGTCAAGCAATAAATAATAAACATTATTCATTAGAGGAAATATTAGAATTACAAATACTGTAGATAGAAATGAAAGGAAGAGAAGTGGAAGTCATCTCTCACAGTCAGTGGTCTATTAAACTTTTCAGTGCAAGTAGAAGTATTCCCAAAATATGAACTCATGTCATTTCACAGTAATGTTATCTACACACGCCACCTCCAGATTGCTTTGATATTTGCCCAACAAGTCTTCCAATTTCTCTTCAATGATATCTGAATTATTTAAGGTTGTTTTTCCTTTCCTTTTAGTGAGCAGGAGTTTAGAAATGACTTGACAGTGTGACCCTGACCATTAATGTATAAATAATGCAAACTGGTCTGTACTTTCAGAGAGATGATTGGCTCTCTAAAAATATTTGGACAAATGTTGTAGCTGTTTAATGCTCATCCATGCAAAAACTAATCAGACTAAAAGCAGCCTATGGAAGATAAACGAATAAATCTTTGCAATAACTATGAATGTCTGCAGTATTTATTTTGAAAAAGCAGTGAAGAAAGGGGATGAATTAGGGAGCAAAATATTGTTTGATAAGTCTGTCATTTCTATGTGCTGAAAAAGTATGGCTCCTAGGGATTTATTGATGCAGAGATAATGGTCACTTTTATTTTAATGATAAATCATACTGTGACACCTAGAAAGGTAGTAGGTGATAAATAATAGATGGGAAGATTTGGGTGGCAATCCTGAGAAAATAGCCCATTTATAGAATAACATTTATATTCAGTTTACTTCTAAAAGGAGAAATACTTTTGAAGCTGGATACTTACGTATGATAAAATGGAACACCTTTTTGAAAACTAAACTATCAGGGAAGAAAATACTGGTGTCTTAAGACAAAGAATATTCCAGTGACTTAATAGTGAGGAAAGAGCAGGGCACTCCTTAGTGACACTTATACTTATGGAAAATAGATTTTATGTTCTGGTTCCTCAAATTAATTATTCAAAATGCTGAAACAACTAAATCTGGTTTATCTGTTCACTGACTCACAAGTGACATTATCTAGAATGTGTAAAGCCAGACCATTTGGGCTCTATTTCAACTTAATGATCTGTTTGGTTGCCTTCTGTCTTTGACCTTCTTTCTGCCTTATTTGGGAACTAGTGTCTGGTGTAGACACTTGTCTTATTGATAGTCTTAATTTACATTGTTTGTTTTGAAGGCAGCTGAGTCTACCATCCAGGTAAAATGCTTACCTTTTGTAATTTAAAAACCTATGAGAGCCATTTCAGGTTACATTTGAAGGTATATTTGGGTTAGTACATTGCCAGTTTTTCCAGAGGGGACACTTTGGTAGTTTTTTTCTTTAGTTTTTGTGAGAAACTGACTTGGAGGAGCTGTTGACCACTGATCTGAGTTTCTTTTATTAAAAATAAAGTCATCCAGTAGAAGGCTGATTTTTGTTGTTTTTTTCCTGTATCTGAGATTAAACATTTTATTTAAATAAAAGTTACTTCCATTGACTTTGCTAGTAACTTTGCTTAACTTTGTTAATAATAGTAATAGCTGTCCACATCTATGTACTACTTTTCCTCAAACCAGTTGTTTAGTTCAGATTTAGATATTAGATGCTAATTTGACTTCAATATAATAAAATGAACCCCTTAATTTTCTGTTTGGAATTAAGGAACAACTGTAGTTTTTCAAAGACTAATTTATTCTGATTCTTTAATTCTTAACTTCTCATTGTAGAAATTTTATTTTCTGACTCATTTATAACCCCATTGTGTGATAGCTAATAAAAACACTGAAGATCTCCAACTGACAATACAGCATGAGACTTGAAAGTGTCATTTGATTTACTTGCAGGACAAACGCTTATTTCATTGTGATATTGGCTTTGATTCCAGAGAGTATGCTGAGAGAGACCTGATTCAAGGTTTGCATTAAAAGCAACAGAAAACCCTTGAGCAGTCACTAAAAGTCTAGTATTATTCTCCAGATTTTTAGCTACTTCAAACTAATTTAGCATTACTTAAAAAAAAAAACAAAAACAAAAAAAACACCATGCTTCACAATCTTTTATACATACAGAAGGAACACTTCAATAAAATGTAGGACCTCTGAAGTAGTTAGCAAAGCCTTTTTTCATTTCAGTTACTTGCTAACAACATGAAAAAGTGTTATGACTGTATTTCATATCTGTTTTTTACTTCCTAAATAGAAGAAACCATCACTGGGTGAAATTTTTAACTGCATTTTTATTTCTCTCATTATAGTTACTTCCATGGGTCTACTTGAAGGAGGAAAAAAAGACTGATTTTTGGCATCTGTATTTGAGATTATAAACTTTTTATGTGGTTCACAAAAGTAGAATTTATTTCAATTTCCAGTAACTATCATTTTCCAGTACTACTGAATTGTCTTTCTGTCACAGTACTAAGACGATAACTAGATAATTTACATAGAAAGAACAGGTTTATAATAGACTTAGAGGTCGGAAAAGACCTCTAAGATCATCCTGTCCAACTGTCCACCTACCATCAGTATTTCCCTACTAAACTACATCCCAAGTACTACATCTATTTCTTTTCCTTAAATGCCTCCAGGGATGGTGACTCCACCATCTCCCTGGAGAAGACCATCAATTGAGAACTAACAAATCTAAGGTGTCATAAAGTGATGCTGTGAAAAGATTATGAAAAAGTAGTATATATATATATAAAAGTAGTGTGTATATATATATATATACACACTACATGTATACTGTTTAAATGCAGGTTTTGCACTCCTGCTTTACTTATGATCTTTCAAAAGCTTCCCCTTATGCGGGACTATTAAATCACCATCAAAAATCTTCAAGGGGAACTACTGCTGTCCAAGTTCTCTCATGTGTCTGGGGGCAGTAAAACAGCATTAACAGAAACTGTCACTTCTTCCCTTGGCCTACTGGTGTATGTTCAGATATGTCCAAAATTTATCTTCTCATCTGTTGGGAATCAAAGGCAGAATGAGGAGAGGTGGTGTATCCTGTTATGACAGGAGCACAATTAGCCTGTACATATGGGTGCCATGAAAATTCATCCAAATCTGGTATAAGGTCGTTGTGCTGTTAGAAATATTAAACTACTTTAAACTCATTTTTCTCCAAGTAACTATACAATTCTCTTGGAGCTTATGTAACTGAGAACATTACTCTTGGCTCTATTCAAGGAGAATTTTTTAAAGCTTTAGGTGGAATCTTAAAAATGTAGTTTATCTTCCCCATGCCATGTTGTAAATGACATACAAAACCAAAGAAATTCTGTGATCACTTCTTTGCTAGATTTATGTAAGGAGAAAATACCTTTTATATCTAGTAAGTATCTTTAAAAGGCTATTTTAAGACTTGTTATACTTCTAAATTAACCTGCAGATTTCTTGTCAATTTGTAAGATTTTTTTCTGTACTTCAATATTAAGAGGAATTTTAGTGTACTTCTTGTACATAAAGACATACTGTTTGCTCTAAGTGCAGAATAAACTGTGTCTGAAAATGTGGAGTCAGGATCTGTATTTATGAATGAAGCGAGAACAGAGCAAACTCCAACTGTGGGAGTAAGGCTTCATGAGACCAGTATGATTATATTATATGTATTTTTGATCATTATATATTAGATGTAGAATCAAATTATATTCAGAGTCTAGATGGGAGCAATTCCATTGGAGATTAATAGATACTCAAAGTGTTTTGAAACAGGGAGGCTTTTAAGAGAAGACAGAATATCTTAGCTTTTGGGGGGTTCTTATGTACTTTCTTTATTTGTTGGCACTTGATTACATAAAAAGATGATTAAGCCGAAGACAGTATGAGAAAGTGAAACAGACAACAGTTTCTTCCCCTTTCATGTAACTTTTTACAAGCTGAAATAAAATCTAAAGGTCCCTGTAACTTTTGAAATTTGTTTTAGTAAATCAGTTATCTTTTGAGTTCAGTGACTCTTTTGCAGTGGTCTGTGTAAAATGTGAATGTAGACTTAGAACTCCTAGATGTTTTAAGTCCGTAGTAACACATGCTTATGATTCTTGACATAGCTCATCAACATTACATTTGGGCGGGTTTTATTTTTTAAACGTGGATTTTTTTTATACAACTTTATTTTCTTCATTGGCTTGTTGACAAGCTGATCCCCTGAAGGTAATCTGTTATCTGGTCAGATGAAGTTGTAAATGCAGAGTGGGAAAGCACTAAGTGGATTTCAGCAGCCTCTGAATTTTTTTTAATATAAAAATTGGGTTTAAACACTTTTTCTACAAGCATTTAACTTCCAATAGACAGGCTGTCTGTGTGTATGAAGATCTGCTTTCCTTCATTTCATGCTTAGGGTACATCAGGTTAGCACAGTTTCTATAATTCTAAAGGTTTATTTCTAGGAGCAATCTGTGAAAGAATCCATTGGAAGATGGTTAAGAAATATCACTGAAACTATTGCTGTCAGTGCTTTTTTTCTCAGCATTACTATTTGAGGAGCAGATTTCAACATCATGCCTGACATGTTAGCATGCAGATTACTGTCTCCAACCAATGTTTTAGGTGTCTATATTCACAACTGATGCATGTGAATAGTCAATTATTCTATTCTTTTATTATTCCTGATGACTAGTAAATTATTTTAATGACATTGACTATTTTATTCATGCATTACTTGAAAGCAATTGGAAGTGAATAGCTGTCAAAAAAAAGCTTTGCAGCTGCAAAAAATTACACTTCTAGTTCTTATTGTATTCCCTTACCCCCAAATAGAATGTACTATTTCTGTCTTTCTACTCGATTCAGCCAGCTGTCACTCACTCATTCACAGACAATTACAATGCATTCACATCATATCCCATCTGCTTGTGATAGATTATTGTATTGTAGTGTAGTGCGTATGGGATAATTTCTGAATATCCATCTCCTGTTGAAAACTGTAAACTCCTTGTCCTGTGCCCCACAGCTGAGTGAATTTTGATGCTTTGACTGGGTTCTCAGCAGTCTTGCTTTAAGATGAGCTTGTCACAATCTCTATAATGCAGATGGGTAAAATAAGTATCTTACTAAATTTGCACTCTTTTTCTTCAAAACTGAATTAATAACGGTTTGATTTATTTTGTGGCACTTCTAACACCTCAGATCAAGAATTTAATTTGTAATGAGCATGCTAAGTCACTGATATAATTACATACTGACAACAAAATTGCTGCTTATCATAATAAGTGATAATTAAGAATGCTTTCCAAATGACTTTTTTCCCTAAGAATATATTTTCTTATAAATATATTCTCTTTGACTTGTGTTATTTCATGGTCTATTTTAATCACAGAAAGTGAATAGGCTTAGTATTCCTCAGAGTATGAAGAACAAGTCCCTAAGGGAAGATGCAGGAATGGTGGAGGGAACCCTATGGTCAGAAAACAGTAGAAGCTGGTTGCTTTCATCTATGTAACCCAGGGTGAATTGAATCTGACCAAATTTTAAGGCTATTTTGGTGTCAACTCTTTTTATCTGAGTGATCAGATGGGAAATAGTACAATTATAAATCTATCATTATGCTATCTAATCTATAAAGAAACAGTTATCTGTGGAGGGGGGAGGGGAAGAAGGAGAAAGCTCTTTTTTTTGCTTTTTTTAATAGAAATTTGATTAACCAAATAATGAATGGCCTTTTTACTCTGTTATAGACATAAAAAATTGTATAGCATTGCAAATCTAGAATGAAATCTGTGAGCATGAAAGACAACAGTGACTTGAATGCTCACTTTAGTTGTTGATTTGATCAACAACTGGCTGAGGTCAGAAGAGGGCTTGGGAGGTCAACTCCTGTGCTAAAACAGGTTGCCCAGTCCACTAAAACATTGGGCTGAGCATTAATGGCTTCTTGGCTCATGAGAACAACAACTTAAAGTAGTATGTGGCTTGTCATGTCTATGCAGCCAGATTTTGAGGAAGAGATGGTGCATTCCCTTTCAAGGGCATGTGGATGGTGTGGATCTTCTGCACTATCAATTTACTAAGAAGTTAATATAGCTTTAAATCATGAGTCATCTTTGTGGTGTTACTATTAATAATGTTTAAGTTTTTAATAGTTTTGTTCTAAAGAGAGATTCTGACTTTTAAGACACTATTAGGAAAATCTGAGAGCAAAATCTCTTTAACAACGTGATAGTTCTCCCTCTGTCTTTTTTTTTTTTGTGTTCTAAGTTTGCTTTAAATAATCACTTTCATATCTAATGTGCTCTTTAAAAAAAAAATCTTGTACTGCATTATTACTCTAACCTTATTGTCATGTGTGACACTAGTAATATATCACATTATACATTGCTCTGAAGCTTTCTAACTATTAAAAATTTTTTGTGGTATGTGTATACATATGCATCTGCTTTTATAATTAGTTATAGTAAGTGATAGAGCTGTATTTCTAGTATTTATTGTTCCCCAAGCACTTCTCAACCATTCCTTTACTTTTAGTGTGGTCACCAAAATATCAGTCTTTTACTTCATGAACGATGGAGTTAAAACTGTGCTGCATTAGGTAAACATATTCAGCTTGCCAAAAGCACACTAGCTTCTGCTGTGTTCTTAGCTTCTTTTTTTTTGACCCTGAATTATGGCTTTTAAAATACAAGAAGTATTAATGGGGTTTTGAACTTCCATTTTTTCTCTATTGATGTATAACAATTGTTTGTTTTATCTTTTTTTTAAGAGTTGACCATTAACAGTTGTCAGCTTCAGTCTCAGAATTTCACTGAAGACAGTAAATAACGACTTCAGAATCGAAAGCTTTTAAATCATATGGCTTTTATTGTCAGCAAACACATAAATGAATTACAAAGGGTGACATCCAATTAACACAGACTGTTACAGGTTTAATAAGCAATCATAAATTTAAATAGTTTCTTTGGCACTTTTAAAGTAAGTGAAATTACAAGTAGAATGAGCTAGAGAGATTATTGTTCAACTGATTTGTAATAAACTTGTAACTTAATCATACAAGGATAGAAGGTATTTTCTTTGAAAACCATGTGATTTCAATAAATTTGTTACTATGAAATGCAATAAAACAATTTCTACAATGTCTGAAATAACATGCTAAAATGAGCTGTACTATTTCACAGCTTGGTTTGTTTTTTTTTTTTGCAGTTGTGTTGTTCTAGACATTTGGTATAACATTTAAATATGTGGCACTTCTTGATTTCCATTGACATAATCTTACAACTTTTTCCTTAAAGTGTTGCTGGTTTCATACATAATTTTTAGATGTCTTAAAACATTTGTTTTCATAAGCAAGCAGTGACTGTGCACAAATAATTGCCTTTCTTATTAGATACAAGAAGCTCTATTTTTATGTAAGTCAGAAGAATTTGTTTTCTGGAAATAGTAGCTATGGAATACAGTGTAGTTGACTTATTTTTGTTCCAGTTTGTATAGACAAGTGCCTTTTGACCTCCCTGAGCTTTTTCAGCAGCAGTAGAACTACTTTCTCTATTGGTCATCTTCCCAATGAGATCATCTTGCTCAGTGCTCTTTGTGTTATCATTGCAGTACTTCTATAAAGGCAATCTTTTCTCACTGAATCTCTCTCCTCAAATAAAAGGTAAACTCAAACAATTTAAGTAACAATGTATACCTTCAATCTTGCCTGAATTGTCAATTCTTTTATAAAACACCAAGTTGAAAGATTAGATTAAATGGTATTTATTCCTTTCTAGATATCTGTATTTCTTGATACTTAAGGTATAAAATAGAAGTTAACTTACAGTTTTGAAACAGTAATAGCAGGAAACATGAAAATCCTAAATTGATGAGCTTTTGAGAGTGTAGCTCATGTAATTGTATGTACTAGGAAATGAACAATTTCCGGACTAATTGAAAATTAAATGAGGTTTTTGAGGGCACTTCAATATTGAGTTGCTAAGGTATGGAGGTATTTCATAAAATGCATAATAACTAGTCATCAGAAGAATGAAGACAGGATTGAGAACCCACACTCTTAGAGATGCACACATTTTAAGATAATTAATAATAATTAAAAATAGACTGGCTTTTTTTCCAAAGCTGTTTGTGTTCCTTACTAACTTCAATTAATATGGAAATGCACAGTAACCAGAAATATGGTATTATTTTTAGTTTAGGAGTCTAAGCTTGACCACCTTAAGGTTATGAAGGTTTTGCTAGCTAACTATTTAGAATTAAAGTTAAAATTATTAGATATGCCCCTAACCTCCCTGGATAACCATTCTAGTTTCTTTCAATTTATCCTGTTTACTTGCCAATATAGATGGTTTGACTGAAGTAGTGTTCCAATTCACTATCATATTTTAAAACAGATCCTCATGTTAGATGCTTATATTGATTATACTTTACATTTTGATCATATTTATTCTATTAAGTACTAATAGAATCATAGAATGGCTTGAGTTGGAAGGTCACCTAGTTCCAACCCTGATGCTGTTGCCTAATGCTGCCCAATACAACATAGCCTTGAGCACCTCCAGAGATAAGGCATCCACAACTTCTCAGGGCAGCCTGTGCCAGTGCCTTACTGCCCTCTGAGTAAAGATTTTCCTCTTAATCCCTAACCTCATTTCTCCTCTTTTAGTTTGAAGCTATTCCCTCTTGACCTGTTATTATCAGACTGTATAAGAAATCTGTCTCCCTTTGCTTCATGTGCTTCATAATTCCTCATGTCTTGAGGCAGTGGTGTAAATTACAATTGATAAAAGCTTGACATAGCCTTAAGGTTTTGTTTCAGGGTGGGATAGGGAGAAGGTGATAAAGATTCAGGTAGTGATCATGTCTGCTCTTGAATAGTAATGACTTTAAACAAGAGCACTTAAACAGGCAAAAACAAAACAAAAAAAAAAACTATAGTCTGCTGCTCTGCCTTGGAGAATGAGACTGAAAAGGAATGGTGGTTTTAGTCATTATGAAAGCCCTCAGTAGGAAGCATTCACAAAGGCTGGATCTCCTGCCCTTAAAAGTAGTTAGCGACAATGTAACTGAATATCGACACATTTTGAAGGTTTGCGGGCTGAATATAAGTTCATGAACAATGGCCATTTGTTTCAAGAGGAGTGCTTAAAAAGTGGTTATGAAAGTATGTGCTGGAGGAACTGTTGCTGTGGCTTGTATTGCTGTGTAATCATTATATTCTTGCCAGTTATTTTCCACATATCAGTTATTTAGAAAATACAGGAAAGGATCCTTTCACTCCAGTAAAATTATGGTGCTTCTTTTAGAGGTCTACTTGTAGATGGGAAACTTCTTGATGCTATTAGATTCTTATTGTTTCTTCTAGATTTCGTTTATACTATGTACAATTCACAAATTGAGCTATAAACCTCCAAAATTTTTCAATGCCATCTGTTTTTACATAAAAATTATGACCATTCTGGCAGAAAGATGACAGTATTTGAACACATGGTATTTGTATTTAATAGGACTGTATTGTTAGCTGACATTGCTGGAAGGATTGTAAATATATAAATATATATATATATATTTATCTATCAGATAGATATATATATATATATCTATCAAAATTGTAAGCATCTCATTTTCCCTTGTCGATTACGGACCACAGCTTTGGATAGCCCCATTTGGTTTTCTGTATATGGGAAGGCGGGACAGTCCTTTGCTTCTTCCCCAAGTCTAATTTCCTTCATAGGAAGTAGAAAATGCCTGTGACAGAACTGACGTTAAAATGTGTGTGTGAAGCCTTCAGGAGTTTCATGAAAGATAGTGCTTCACACTGTATTACTTTCATGTGATGAGCTTTAAGAAAGTACTAGGTTTTCTTTTTTATGAGGGCCTATTAAACAGGTAATAAACCTTGGCCTGAAACTAACCAGTGCAATTGCAGACCAGCACTATCTTACCAGCTTCAGTCAGACACGTGAGATATTTATTAAGTGAAGACTAAAGACTAAAAGTAAGCCATGGGTTTGCATTAGGGAGGAGGTTTGTTATTGCTGTTGATAGCTGAGTGCCAGTTATGTATGATAGACCTGACAGATATTGGGTGGACAAAAATGTCTCTCCTCCCTCTCAGACTGTGGCAACAACTATAGCTACAATACTTTGTCCAGACCTATCTGTGTATTCTAGAACTATTCAGTTCATCTTCATCTTTTTTTAAAGGATGTCAAAATATTTTGTACACAAAAGGCTACTGTAAATCTGAATCAAGTTTTCTCTTTTACTGTCAGACTCACTGCTAGGTATCTGAATACTTGGGCAACGTGTGGTTCTCACATTTTTCATGCAAGGTCTAAGCTACCTACATCACTCATCTTTTTAACGCCATTCTTTCAGAAGTGCAATCACAGACACATTTAAACAAATAGAAAATCAGATGTCTGGAGGGGAAGTAGTACTCTTGTTTCCATTTAGTCCTTTTTAGCTGAAGTGCATTTTCTTAAGAATCCCTTCTGTGGTCTTTTCTAATGTTACTAGTGTCAGAAGTAGTAAATCTGTAAGTTTGGAACTTGTAAACACAGCTGCTTGCTCTCAAAAAATCATGTGCATTCAAAAGGAAGCTGAGTGCTAGTCATTTATGTTCATATGGGGGAATACATATTTATTTATCAAGGGGTCATTCAAATTATTTTCAAAAGAAGTAATGACTGAATATAAAGTGAGAGCTGGCTGTTAAATTTTTTTGTATCGTACATCATAACTTTGGCTTGAAGAGAATGGTAGCAACAACAAAAAAAACATAGCAACAATTAAAAAAAAGTGGGAAACTGCCCTCTATTCTATTAAAATTTACACAGCTTGACTTTTTTTTAGTATATGGACTACAAATTAATAAAAATTAACAATGAAAAAATCCTGGAAGTGTTTTTTAGTATGTAATTTTTCAAGCTTATTATGTATCCTTCAGAAGTTTGTAGGTCCCTCTGAAAAAAATGGCTCTGATTGGGATCTATTGCACTTCCATGGGTACAAAGCACAATAACACAGCAAATTCTCAGCTACAAAATGTTATTTTTTGACATAGTCATCATCATTAGCAATACATTTTTTGCCAGTGCTGAAAAACAGTCTGCATTCTATGATCACAAAAATTTGCACCAGCAATGTTTTGAATGACCTTCTGAAGAACATGTGAGAAAATTGCTTACTGTAGATAACACAGTAGCTGTGATCAAGGGCAGAAGGGACATAATTCTTTATAGTGAACTTTTTACTGGCTAGTGGCAATTTATTACTGATGGTTTGAAGCTGAAATGAATATCAGTTTCATTGAAAACTTGATCTTACAATGCGCCTTTTGATTAATGCTACATCAGGCTGTTCACCAGAGATTCAAACTCTTCTAAACAAGTGCTTTTAGATAAGGGTGAGTGAACTGGCATTTCTGGCAGATCAGTTTAGCATGCAGTTTAACTAATTCATCTTATTTGAAGAGTTTATGGGGACGCAGCAGTTTTCTAGAGGCTTTTAATCTGAGTGTGAATTCCATCTGTCTCTTTTTCATTTACTTTTGTATCTATTCACCTCAGACAGTTTAAGATATTTGGGCTATAAATGGGCACAAACTGGAAAATGGGAAGTTCCCTTTAATCGTGGGGGAAAAAATTTACTGTGATGGTGACAGAGCACTGGAACAGGCTGCCCAGAGAGATGGTGGAGTCTCCTTCTCTGCAGATATTCAAAACCCACCTGGATGCTTTCCTGTGTAACATCCTCTAGGGAGCCTGTTTTCACAGGGGGAGTTAGACTAGATGATGTCTTCTCCCTTCCATTCTCTGTGATTCTGTACAAAAGCTTATTTACTTGAATGTGAGCACTTGTTTGCTGTTCATCTTGCTCCTTTGTTTCTGTTAATACTTACGGAATGATATGTAAGATTAAAGAACAGAATACAGGTGGCATGACCAAAGTGAAACCAAATAAAGAGCTCTGCAACAATATGGTTGCTTAATTCAACCAATTCTTATTATTTTTGACAAAACCAATGCTTCTATTTATGTATTTAAGCTTCTCTTCAGGATGATCCCTTAAGGGAAGCAGTTTAGTAAAAGAAATTATGCATTTTGACTCTACTGTCACCTTTCAGCTGACATATTTTTCTACCAGTAACTATGAGGTTTGGTGGAAGGCAGCATTTCAGAAGGAATCCCACAAAATCCACTTAGCAATAGCTCAAGTCACTTTGAAAAACCTTTTATGAATCTTCCCAAAGCACTGGAACAGGTTACCCAGAGAGGCAGTGAAGTCTGGTTCTGTGGAGATATTCAAGACCCATCTGGGTGTCTGCCTGTGTGACTTATTGTTGGGAGCCAGCCTTAGCAGGGAGTTGAACTCAATGATCTCTTGAGGTCCCTGCCAAGTCCTGCAGTTCTGTGATTGCTCTCAGACGTCTGTCCTTCCTGGGCTGCATTTGCCATTCAGGTGTTTTCTACTATTTACTACTGCTTTGTCTAAATATAAAAACGTATGTTGAACACACAACCAAGAAATGTTAATGCAAAGAGAGAAACAGCTGTCATGGAAAGTATTAGAGTATTATTAAAAAAAAAAGCCTAAAAATGTGCAATGAAGTATGATTTTGTGGTATTTCATAATATAAATAATGCAAAGATATGAAAGAATCTTAAGCTCCTCCTGTCCAAGAATTTGTCTATAGAAGTACTTAATAAGTTGGCCAGGTTAAAACAGATGCTTCCACTAGTAATTGCAAGTGTGAAGTGAGAAAATACTGCCACTCCAATTTCTTTATCACCTGTTTTGTTCTTTGCTTTGCACTACATTTTCAATCATTTAAATAGTCACATAGTCTGCAAGATCATGCTGATTGAGACCATATGAATATCTTGCCTTTTACAGGTTTGACATGTCTGTGAGGTTAAATATTGGGTGCAACATACAATTATTTTCTCTCTCTGCCACAACATATGGTCATATTCTTGGCAAGGCATGTGTAGTTTCTCTCTTCTGATTTATCCTGCCTTTTTGTCATGCAAAAAGGCAACAGTTATGAGCATCTTCCCCCTAAAATCTCAGCATGATAGATCTCGAGTCTACAGCTCATTTTTGCTTGAAGGTATTCATATAATGCTAACTTCCTATGTCGTGCAGTTGATTAAGTCCTTTGAGATCATCAGCATGTTATGTTTATTATGAAAAAGATTTAAAAACATTGTAAGTGTATTAACAACTAAATATTTAAAAATTGTAAGAGAACTTAGAGATAACTGACAGAGGCATTTTACAGTGTGTCAAATACACACCTGGAAGTCAGTGAAATCACACTGATGGTTTTGGCTTGGCATTTCCACACTGAAAGAAGTGTGCTCACTGTCTTAAGCTCCTAGTGAATGTTGAGCTTCATAAGATTACTATTATTCAGTTAAACTTTGAAACACTTTAAGATAAGAGATGATTTCAGCCCATATAGAGTGCACTGCAAGCGTGTATACTACAGATTGTTACTGTGCTTTAAAATTTGCGATGGTTGGAAGCTGTCAGGAGACAGTTGTGTATCTATTCAGTTCACTCTATCAAATATATCACTTTAAATCTTCAAGATTAGCAATCTTCACCTACCAACTGCTGAAGGACAGCAAAGCTTTTACAGATTTCATTTCTAGTGCATATGACAGCAACAATGGATTTGTTACTCTTAGCAGTGGTTTCTTTCTGAAACATTTTGACTGAATTGGGAAGCACTGAACTATTTCAACATTAGCATTAAGAGAAGTCTACCCGTAACTTGCTACTTTTCACTGTATTCTGGATATAGGTGAAAACATCAACAGTAAATTGCAAGGACACTTGTGCACTGTGAGCCAAGAAGACAATGGTGGAGTTCCGAGGATGTTCTGGAAATTGAGTTACAAAGTTCAGCATTCTAGGTCAAACTCTGCTTTCAAATGTGCACAAATGGTTGACTCTGAAGCTACTAGAGATTGCTGGGATAAAGTTTTACTTAAGAACTTGCCAAGGCAAAGTAGAAGGGGATTCCACCCCTTCCTTGAAATCAGGTACATGTACCCTTTTCAAGTAAAATGTCATCGATGCATTTCATGTACCTGTTTTTCTTGTTCTTTTTCTTTTTTAGGTAATGCCTTATGGCTTCCCTAGGAAAGAGTGTAAGAATCAATGTGTTTGCTCAGTAGCCTGCTGTGCTGCTTACTCTGCAATAATAAGCTATATAGAGCTACATTGTGCAGCTATACACATCTTAATGTATTAAAAAAAAAGTATTCATGTATTTTTTTTTTAAGTAATTGAAAGAACATTTTTTTTACTGAAAACCAGGAAGTAATTTTCAAAAAAGACAAGTATTTTATACCATACTGAAAATCTGGGTTAAGAGAACTGGTTTCCAGATAAAACAAAGTAACATTTGTGTACCTGTAGAAATGAAGTGCGGGGGATGAACAGACAGATGATATACTTCCAAGTGGACCATTTGTTATAAGCAAGAGGGTGGCCATGGTCTCTTTTATGAAGTAAAATTAAGAAACTGCCAAAATCTGACTGACTGATGCCCTGAGTTCAGAAGAGAATGGATTTTTCTAACTTCTCTTCTAAACCTTGGCCCATTGAAATGGGAGAGAAGTTGCATCTTGAGTTGGTTGCTCCTGGAATCAGTGGGGCACAGATAAATTGTTTAGCAGATTCTGGTCATTTCTTCTTTGGGGAACTTTATGGCAATCTAACATACACAACAATGATTGAACAGATTAACATTGTGCAAAAAAAAAAATCATTGAGTATTGGCTTTTTGTGGGGAGGAGGGGAAAGCAGCAATATACAGGATCCTCAGTTATGTTTCTGACATGAGAGATTTCCTACAGTAATACTCAGGCACTGGAACAGGATCTTCAGGGCAGTGGTGATGGCACTAAGCCTGCTGGAATTCGAGAAGCATTTGGACAATGCTTTCAAATAGGTTTTGAATTTTGGGTGATCCTGTATGAATCCAGGAGTTAAACTTGGTGATCCCCGGGGGGAGGGGAGGGGGGTCACTTCCAGACTAGGATATTTGAACACCCTAGGACTCTGTTATTGTTTTCTTCACCATTCTGAATGCTGATCTTGTCCCTTCTGAAAGCTTTAAGTCATCAGTGTTTAAAGTCTAGTGGTCAACAAAACACAATATAGTTTATTGTATAATGTCATCCTTTTTTCATTTGGATTTGCTCACCTTATAGTAAGCAGTGAGCCTTGGTTGTAACAGCTCAAATACATGCAGATCATTCCAGACATGATAGTTTTCAAGGGAAAACTTGTGACATAAATCTTTCCTCAGAGATATTTTTGAAACCATGTCTTCACCTGTGGGATGAATTGAGGGTATTTGAGAATGGCCCTTCTATGTGGACAACAAACAGACGATATGTGATTTAATAAGCAGTATGTTTTAGAACATGTCCTCTCAAGGAATAATTTTAGTTGTGCTGTCCTGATAACTACAGTACAAACAATGAAAAGACACTGGAAATACATACCAGCTAGTGGCTGCTTAAGTATTTTTGGAAGTGGCTGTAGCATTGGTAGAGCTCAATGTATATAAAAAGCATGCATTTAAAACAAACAAAACAGCAAAACAAGGGTAATCAAAAACTCCCCATACCTAATTCTGTAATCAAATCCTTTGGAGTTTGGGCTTTGCCCATAATAACCACCTGAACTCAATATACATGAAAGTAACTTAAGGTATCTGCACGCATGTTGAATAGCTGAGATTCTATTCTTTTGGAGTTAATAGTCTGACAGGGTGCCCTTCGAGCTAGGATTTAGTTTGGAGGGTTTGGGGTAGCCAAAGCTTATATGTAAATCATAAGTTGAGTGAGTATTCAACTTATGTAGATGTATATATTGTATAAAAATGAAAATATTTCAAACTCATTTTCTCTCATAATGCACCCTTGATTGTTTAAATAAGAATTGTCTGATTATCAGAACTGTTGATTTTTCATAGTTCTGAGAAGTGATCAGAACTTTTACTACAGAAGCTAATATGCTTAGCCTTACTAAGAAATGTTAGCCATAGTGTGAAGCATGTGTCTATAGCATCAGACCCTTGAGTGTTTTAAATAAAACTCTTTAGAGTTCACTATTGTGTCTTATGCTGCAAATTTGGTATGTAACAATGAATTCTATTTTCAGTATTTTTCTTAATATATGCAACCTCATTTAAAAAGAAAAAAAAATGGGGGAGGAAAATAATTTCAGTATTATTAAATCATACAAAGTACTTCTTCCAGACGATCAGTGTCTTTACTCATTTCCCTCTGAAAGAGTTTGTAAAAAATATCTTGGTAGTATATATTAAAGAAAATAAAGTCCAAAATATTATGTAAAATCTTTTGACATTTAAAATCAAGTTCTGTTAGGTCAACAGTCTTTAAAGTCAATACACATGAGTTTGGATGCTGATAACCAAGCCTATGACAAACAAGTAAATGTCAGCAATTTGCAAGGAAGCAAATGAGTTGGTATAATTTCAGTAAATAATACATTTTGTTGTAGGAGATTGCTCATTTTTTTTTCAGCCTTTTTTTAATAATAGAAGTTGAAGTTGCATTTAGATTTCTTATTTTGATTTTCTGTTACGATGACATTGCTGATGGTCTTTCATGGAAGCTGCTTTTTGTCACAAGCAAGGATGCAGAGTCTTTTTTTGTTTGTGTTTTTTTTACAGTAGGGTTTAATATAACCTTAGTAGTAGAAGTGAAAATGTTGATTTCTGATTAGCGGTAATGATTATATTAGAATGAAGAAGTGACACATACTTTGTGAAAGCTGCATCTTAACTTGCTTTAGCTTAGTTGTAGTTGACCCACATAACAGAATCCTGTTCCTGAATAGACTAGATTATGGAGTTTGAGGGGTGGAGAAGAGTTATTTTTATAACAGGATCTGTTGTTACACACTAAAAGAAAGTGTCCTACATCTGTCTCTGCCAGCAAAATTCAAGCTCAGCAGTTTGATATGACACTAATATACTTGCTGAGAGATTTAGAAAGCTTCATAAATAGCAGAACAATATGATTAGATAGTACTTCTGTTGATTCAATTACAACTGAGGTTTAAAGATACAAGAAAAAAAAATGAAACTGTTCAAGCTGGAATTAAGCTTTCTTAAAGAAATGGGAAAAAGTCAGCTGTGATGGAAGAGAAACAAAAAAATCTTCACTTTGATAAACAGGAAAAAAAAATCTTAAATTGTATTGGGAGTGTTGCCTCAAAATATGGAATTCTGGACACACTCTAGTTTCTAAATTTCCATTACAATATTATTGAAATGTTTTGATACTATTTATTTTGATTTCCACTTAGTTTATGTTCTTGCATATGAAATAAGCTATGAACTGGATTACCTCCTAACAAATGTGACCAGGATACTGTGCAGGCTTTTTTGATAGCAGTTTTACTGTGCTTTTTTTCCCTTTAATTTTGAGTGCCACCAGTTCTCTGATGTCTGTTTTTAAGCCAAGCAACTCCAGAGTTTCAAACTATTTCTAGCATACAAATCTATTTGTAATATTGAAAATTCAGCGTTATGTTACAAATTTAACTTGATACTTGTTTGCAATGGACAGTTCCACCTCTAGTCTTCCCTTTTAAAACAATAATAATTAGATTCCCTGTATGGCCAGAAGTCTTTTGTCCGAAAGCTCTGGAGGTTTGATACACCAAAGATCCCATTCAGTATTCTGTCAGTACAGTCTACTCACTTCAGAACTTTTTTTAAATTCTGATCTCAAAACTGTCAAGTTGTAAGTGATTTATAGTATATGTTGCCAATACTTTTTGCCCTTTTCTTCTACTGGGTCTTCTCCACTCTGTAAAAATACAGTAATACCCACCAGATGTGAGAGATCATGAAGAAAAGCAGTACTGAGTGCCTGTCAATAGGTAGAGAAGTTTATTTCAAAAGATGTGTTCCAGCAATAGCTGTAACAAATACTTAAATACTGAATGACATTTGGTCCTGTCGAGAACTGTAGCTTTGCTCAACACAAGATGTATTGAGCTTTTTTCAGTTCCTAATCAATAAAAATTTGCTGTTTGACCAGTAATTATGTGTTACAATACTAATTAGAATGTGCTCCTACCCTTTTTTAATCTCTATTTAGGCTAATAGTGAATATGGATCTAGGTTAAAAATTAGTCTGGCAAATTGCAAATATTTGTGTCCTACTTAAGGTTATTTTCTGACTTTTCATTCTATTGATTGTTTTTTGTTTGATTAGTTTATTTCTCAATATCTATTTATTTTGCTGTATAGAGAGAACTGAAAGGAGAGAAGGGTGAGCTGTTTACTATTTTTATTTTAATTTCTGCACTTTTCTTAATTTGAGCTATTAAGGAATTTATTGGATAAGGATGATTGGATGGGATGATAAAAAGGCTTTCGTAGACTTTTTCTATTGTCAGATTCCACAAAGGAAGAAGTGTTTGTTGTTTTGAAGTGTGCCTAACTGATAAATAGCCTGAATAACTATCTCTGGAAACAAACCTTCTTTTGTGAATACAGATGAAGGAATACAGATTTAAGAAAAGAAGAATAGAGGTATTGTGTTTAAAAGTAGGTCTTAAAGAATGAAGTGTACTTTTATTTATATATTTACGTTTAGCAAAGCTTGTGCTTTTATCTTTTTGACACCTATGCATAAATGCATCTCCACATTACTGAGATAATAAGGGAATAAAATAAGCATATTTACAAAAGAGTAAGGAGTTTTTTGTTGGAAACTCTTCATGGTATTTGTAGGAAAGCTGAAAAAAAAAACTCTTACTTGCAAATATGTTCTTATGTGGTTTGAAGAGATTTGAAGCTGAGTTGAAGCCAGTATTTGCTAGAAATTGTGTTGAGGTTGTTATCTGTCATCCTTATTGTGAAGTTTATTCTTTGCGGTGCCTCTCTGTAGCAAGATAATATCACAGAGCCTTAGAATGAGGCACTGGAAGGGGAGAAAGTCCAGTATGAGTTACAGATTTGGGATCTTGCCTGTCACTGTTTCCTCTGAGGGCTTACTGTAACTGGTCGTCAAATCAGAATGGAGCAGCACAGGTTCTTTTGCTGAGGCTATTGAGTTTGAGCAGCTCTTGCTTGCTGGCAGGGGAAAACTTAGCTGACAATAGAGCTATCATCATTAGCACTGTAAAAGCTCTCTTGAAATGTCCACCACGTGGAGGCCTTCAAGCCTGCATGCTGAGCTATGACTGCCATTAGATAACTATTCCAACGGTTGTCATTAGTTATGATAACTATTAGAAAGATGTCTGATCACCCTGACAGCTGCTGAAAATGGCAGGAGTGTGACCATTATGGAAGTTCTCCCAGAGATGATTCATAATATCATTACTGTTGATTGTGTTGATTTCCAAAGCTGCTAATTTACTGTCCTTTCCTTTCCTTGTCTGAGCAGAATCAATGTTAAATGTGAACAGATTTAGCATTTGAAAATCTGCAGCTATCTCTCTAAGGGAAAATATAGATTGTGTAAATTCTTCAGTTTTCTGACTGGATCTCCAGTATCCAGGAGCATCAAACACTGATTGTCAGCTTTGGAGAAGATCAGTGCATATCATTTAATGCAATTAGAACTGAGTATATGGAAAAGAAGCTGCACTGGGGAAGGGGTAGGTAGGTTAAAGACTCCATCCTTCTGGTGAAGCATTTTCTCTGAGCCTGTATGAATTTCAGCTAAGGAAGGTGTTATTAAATTTAACTGTTGTCTGATGCTTCCTCAGGAAATTTGGCAACAAAATGTTCCATCAGTGCTGAGCATATCACAAACAAACATGAGTAAACTAGAATCAAATGATATTCCTTAATGAGAAAATAACAAAGCTGCTATTCTCTTGTAACTGATCTTACACAATGGAGTCCATTGTATCTTCTACCTTGGGTTGTGCCCTGCAGAGAGGGTGCTTAGTGAAGTGCAAAGACTGTTCTGAAAGTAATACCTCTGATTTTATTCTGTTGGCCTACAACATCAGAAGCAATTGATGGTGGTACAGCAGTAGAGATCAAACCTTTCCAGCAATATTCCATTACATTTAGTCACAGTGCACAGAAGGCAGGAGAGGGACAATCTGACAAAATGGTGTCTAATGTGGGAGTGCATATGAAGCAAAATGTGTCATTGAATTCCTTCATTTTGAAAAAATTGCGTACGTTAACATTTGTTGTTGTTTGAACATTTATGGAGACCAAGCAGGGGTTAGGAGCACAATGAAGCACTGGGTGGTGCATTTCAGCAGTTGTGATAGTGACGTGAAAGACAGGCTATGTTTTGGACAGCCATGCAGATTTTGAAGAGTATGGCATGTAGGCTCTTGTTCATTGCTAATGAAAATGCATAGCTAACGATGGTGACTAGTAGTTGAAAAGTAGTGTTTATTAGCTGAGAATTTACCAAAAACTGTTGTTGTGCTCATTGTATCTGTTGTCTCTTATTTGTTCTCACTGAAATGACGTTACTTTTGGAATGACTTACATATACTGGATTTTCTATCTAATATTCTCTGACCTTATTCTGCTCCTCTTGTCCTTTTCCAATTTATTTTGTATCTATTTCATTCAGGCAAATGTGCAGTGCCAAAATTGACAAAGCTAAGGACTGAGACAACTTTTGGAATGCATAGGTATCTTGCTGGCAGATAGATCTCTTTGATCTCTTGGCGTTTTCTCTTATTAAAAAAGACAACCCCCAGAGTCTTCACCATCGAAGTGATGCACTGTATACCTGTCATGGATAAATGCTCCAGTCACACAACTCTGTCTTATGTGAGCTTCCTCCCTGACAAATGTTATTGCTGAAAATGCTGCAGGGAGCTTAGGGCATTTAGAATCATTACTAGCACTTGATCTGGAATGTAATCTGTTTGCAGCTGATTGTTTTAGAGTGCTATTAGGTTTTAGACTGACATTTCAAACATTTATTTGAGGAGTATCTTAGTAGCAGCTAATGCACATTATCTTAAAATATTCAAATATTGAAGTTTTGATGCATGTAAGTAGCAGTGCCATACTTCTGTGTACACCTGCCATACTTCTGTGACACCTGAATACTATTGCATACGATACATTAAATGTGGAGCCTAGTTGTTGAGCTTCTATTACTATTATTTTCACAATGAGTGTCATGGAAAGAAAAAATATATGCCTGGAATGAATTGCCTCCGATTCACTGCAAAATCTGTGTTGTGTTCACCAGCCTACAGGGGATTTCACTACTGAAAGTTCAGTTTAACAGTAGCACCTCTGAGATTCTATGCAGATTCTGAAAAACAGACTGTAAACAATGTATTATTGTCTCTTTTTTGTACACCTATGTGCATTTCCTTTATCTGTCCCTTTATATTTCCTTTTTTGCATTGCCAACAAGATATAGGTGTGCACTTCATAAGCTGGTGTTATAAAGAGACACAAACATTTATGCATTCATTAAATGTTTTAATACAACTGAAATCTGTAATATAGCTGCATAGTGTGTTTTTAACACAGTTTCTGAAGAATTAGTTGTCCAGTTTTTCCCATTAGCTCTGGCAGAAGATATACGTTTGAGTCACTAAGATGAAAATCACTACATGCATTGTAGCATATCACACATGCAATAGAATCATATAGTAGAGTGGTTTGGGTTGAAGGAGACCTTAAAGGTTATCTAGTTCCAATCCCACAGCCATAGCAGAATTGCCTCCAACTAGATTAGACTGCACAAGGCATCATCCAGCCTAGCCCTGAATGCCTTCAGGAATGGGGTGTCCACCACTTCTCTGGGCATCCTGTGACTTTCTGTACACTTTTTGTCCCCTAAGTTCTTCTCTGAAGGTCTGATCTCAATGAGTTCTTCTCCCAGTCTATGTGCATCTGGGATTGCTCTGATCCAAATGCAACACTTTGCTCTTGGCCTTGTTGAACCTCATTAGGTTCTTGTCAGACCACTTTTCAAACCTGTCCAAGTCCCTATGGATGGCATACATTCCGTTGTGTCAACTGCACGACTCAGCTTGGTGTCAACAGAAACTTGTTGAGGGTGCACTCAGTCTCATCATCTACATCACTGATAAAGATGTTGAAGAGCACTGGTCCCAGGAGAGTGAGGAACACTATTCATGATTGGCCTCCACCTAAAAACATATCTGATAACTGCAACCCTCTGGTTGCAACTTTTCAACCAATTCTTTTTCCCCTGAATAGTCCAGCCTTCAAATCCACATTAATGTGAAAGAAGCAGAAAAGAATCTTACCACCAGTATTCCTTTTATTCATACTACTACCTTTATTACTATTACTGGAGATCTTACATGAATTGATTTTTGAAGACTGTCAAAATTTTGACTTTTATGCTACTCAGAACTCTGTCCTATTCTTCTTTCTGTATATCTATATGCCTTATTATGTCTCACATGTAAAATTTGGTGGCTTTTGTCCTTTGATTAGGTCTGCAGAGTGTTTGAATGGCAGAGATTTCTTGTGTTGGGCTGCAGAAAGGATTGCAAGCATCAGAATTACTCATCAGCACTCAGGCAGTTAAATCCAAAATTATGGTCCTGGAAACTCTGCTAAGCTGTTGCCTGGTCCTTGAGGAATCTAAAATGTGAGTGGACTCTGATTTCAATCTCTAGGAAAATCTCCTTGCATTTTGACAGTGATGTATGGCCTCATGTCCAACTCATGTTCAGGACCAGCTGGTCTGAAAAAAATTTTGTCTACTAAATTTTCCTGACAAATCAGGAGATACTCCTATGTGATCATCAGACCTTGCCAGAAGTTTCCTGTAAAATGTAGTGGTCAACACTTGGTTTTGAAATCTCTTCCTCTTCCTCCTCATTGCTATTGTAAAGTGCACACAGGAAAGAGTAGAATATTCTATGTCATGTATTCTAACACTCATTCTACTGCACAAAATATATGTGAGATCTTTGGGAAAGTGACAAAAACTGAGTTGTCACTACCAGCTCCTCCTTAACCTGGTGAGGAGGTTCTTTTTCTGTTTAATTCCTAATTTTGCACATTTTATCTATATATTTGGTGGTTTTTGTTAATGTCATGGTAGGTAGAAAAGGTTCACCTAAAAAGTCAGAGGCTCCATAGATTAAATGTTTTTTGAATTGCGGATAACTTTTTGCCCTATTCTGTACGTCTGTGAAAGTTCTTAAAGATGTATCTTGCATACAAAAGTTATAGCATGTGTTGTGACAACAATTATCCTGTATTCCTCCAAGATAGTTAAGTAAGAACTGATGGATTTTCTCATAAGAATGAGTTGGCAGCATGATTATTTTTAGATTGTCTAAATATCAAGACTTCTTATTATATAATAGCTGAAATTTGCTTTGATCAGAAAAACAAAACAGTAGCACTAAGAGTGCATCAGCTTGCAAGTGAAACTTCATTCAATTTCCTAGAGAGTGATGCATTATTATTTCTGATTAGACACACAAATAGCTTTCTGATTTTTTTTGTGGATTTTTTTTTTTTTTTACTCCATGCATGTCTTTTAAGTGCAAAGAGGGGTAGTCATCAGTACTGTAACTTTCTGAATTTGACTATATTCTTTTCTATGAATTGTAATTCAGTGATTACCTTATGGTATTAAAAAAAAATCCTAAATACATGCAGGAAGAAAAGAAGTTAACAAAACAAGGCTCTTGAAACTTGCCTATGTCATAATTACTATATCTTAGTTGTGTTGTAAAATATATCCTTTAAAGTTATTTATATCATTATATATTTCAATATTTTTTCTTCTGGAATCTCTGCTGTCCTCAAGGTATCAATTGAACCGGACTCTCCAAATGAAAAGGAGAAAGCCAGATATTATTTTTATTTGATTTTCTCTTGAAATGTGTGGTTTGGGTTTTGACTTACAAATCATCTATATCATGCTCTAAAAGCAGGATATTAATTTCTTCATAACACTTTCAGGTTTCTCAGCAGGACAGTGCTAGCAAGATTTGGTCAATTTATTGTTAAAACTCTTTGTGAGGAATGTGATTTACACCTTGCAAGGGGAGAAGGAAACTACATCTCCCAGTGGTTTCATCTGCAACTGTGAACTGTGTGTTTTAATAGCTCAGACCTTCAGATCAACATCCTTACAAATCCTGACTGCTTGTCAAAAACACAATTTGAAATTACTAGATTGCCAGAGAGAAGAAACCAGGTGAGAATCCAGTTTTACAGAACAGCATCCAGCCATCCTCACACTTGAAAGGTGCCAGCTGGCCATTATTGCTACAGAGGTGTTACAGACAAATGTATCTCTATAGATGTAGACAGCATTCATGTTACGTCCTGATAGGAAAAGATTCTCATAGACTGGTGTGTGATCACATAGTTAATGCTTCTGTGTTGCTGAGGTAAGGTGCAAAGATAACTGTGAATCTAACTTACCTCAAATGTTAAACTTGCAGTTTAAAAAAGCTTGTACCTTGTTGCTACTTGCATCTCTCTTCCTCAGTTTATAACAAAGAGAACTAAATTTTGCAAAGAAATCATGTCTAATCTGCTCAAATGGTTTAACAGCAGAACTGGAAAGTGTATTTACTGCACAGACATGTTGATGCTTGTATTAGTAAAACTGTTATATATTTCACTTAAGTTGAAAATTAATTAATATTTGTAACCTAATGTTTCCTAACATGGGGGTTTTAGTCAAAGCCTATCTCAAGTATCTCGTATTTAGTCAAGCAAATTCCTTACTTTAAATAATACTTGTTTCTACTTTTCTCATTTCAGTAGGAAAAAAATTATCCCCTAGTCTTTTTCTTCGTTCTTGCTCTCACTGTTCCTTACTCTTGTGTTTTTTTTTTTTTTTTTTTGCAGGCTCTCCTGTACTGCTTGCTTCTGTCCCTGTCTGAACATCTGCTTCTTTGCACTCTGACTCCTGCCTTAGTTCTTCCCCCTTTAGGCACATTATCGCTGTGAGTACTCAGCAGATTATCTCCTACTCTTGTATGCAGCTGAAGTCTAGAAACGAAAATGGAAAATGCAAGGTTGAGAAAGGTTGTTTTTTTTACGCTTTGCTTTTCTGACTTGAGAGATCCAAGTATTAATTCGTTGCCATATAACATACAGTATTAATAACATAACTAGCAAATAAAGTTGACACTGAAGGAAGTATTGAAAAATCCACTGTATCTGACAGTGGTTTGTGTCTGTTTCTCATCTTTTCTGTGCTCTTCTTATGATAAAAAGTTAGTTATTGCCAAATTAGTTCTTATCCTCCTGTTTCCTTCCCAATCTGCAAAATGAAATACGCAAACTCGCAAGAGGACACATTACAAAGAAACAGAAGGATGTTGGCTTTCTGGCAAATTGTGCTTGCTCTGAGAAGAAATCTTTTAGTCTTAAAATTATTTCCTTGATCTGTCTCAGGTACATACGTGATGCCTATAATGTATGATACTGGGATTAGTCAGCAGGTGGTTCACTTCAGTTAGTCATAAATTCTTTTAAAAGACTTTTAAGTGTCTATTCAGTTAAAAACTCTATGTGGAAAGTCAGCTGTTGTGGAGGTTTTATGGAAATTTTTAATAGAATGTTTTTCTTCAAAAAAAATTACATGAAATTTTCTTTCATCTATGATAAATGATATTCGACTGAATGCCTCCATGAAGAAGACTCTTCTGAAGCCCGTGTGTAGGGGAATTATATTGTTGCTTCCTATGCCATTTTTAGGCCATCTCTAGTTTTGTCAAACTTGTGTTCTTTCCTGTCATACATATCTTCCAAAAATTCTGCTAGAAGCAAAATCATCCTCTATTTTTTTTCTTACTCCCCTGACAAGCCTTTCCTAAACTTCCTATTATTTCCATTGGCACTACTTTGATCATGTTAATCTTTTTTTCCTCCCTTGATCCTAAGGAAAGATCTAAGTTTTTAATCATTTGAATAAACATGAAGAGAGAATGTATTACTATGTTTGCAAATACCTAGATAAAACCAGAGTGGAAAGTGGAAGAGGCCTAAGTGGTCACCACTTGTGCAATGCACCACCCACTGCTCACTGTGCTCACATCCATTGTTTGGTCTCCATAAATGTTCAGCGCACATCAGTGTATGAGTGGTGTCATTTTATTTTTTTTTGCATGAAGGAATTCACTTCCACACCTTAGCTTCATAGGAACTTCAACGTCAGATGCCATTCTGTCACAGTGCCCCTCTGCTGTGATCTGTCATACGGCAACAGATGGAATGAAACAGTTGTAGAACAGTTCAAGCTCCAGTGCCATACCACCAAAGTCTACCTCTGATACTGTGGGCTAACAAAATAAAATTGGAGGCATTACTTTTGGAGCAGGCATTGAGATGCAAGAACTTTGGGAAATTTTGGAAGATCCTTGTTAATAGATTGATTAAAGTATTACATATGAAACAATATTGTTGCCTTATTGAACTCTGTATTTAATTTAGCTATCACCTAGGGGCATGCAGGGTAAAAATATCAGCAGTAAGACTTCATATTTTATAATTCTTGTTGCTTTACCTTCAAAGATCATTAGTGATTCTTCTTCCATGTTCATTCCTGGTAGGATAGAATTTGATGTTAAAGTATGAAGGGGTGCATAGAACGTGAAAGATCACCTTTTCTAGATGCTTATGTCCTTCATCTGCTGTAGAAGAGCCAAGGTGTCCAACCTGAGCTGAACATTTGACTCTCAAGTCATCTAAAGGTCAGTGAAATGGCTCCTCAGATACTTTTGATCTTGTGACTATTCAGAGTACTGATTCCAAAGCTGGTCTATGTGATGCTAAAGAATTTGGGCTAGTGAGAGATTTGCTTAAAAGTTTGGACTCCCTCTTCTTGCAAGCATTCAGTCCAGTGAAGATGAACTGGAGTGAGGAGCGTAGATAAAGCAGGTATAGGTGCACAGACGGCTCACACAGCTGGTCTCCTCGACTAGTTATTTAATAGTCTCACAGAGATGTTTATGATAGGTAGCAATGCACAGGCAACTTTATTGAAATGCAGATTTTGATTATTTTTTCCCTTTATTTTGCTTCTACTAAGCATTTGTTTTCTTCTGAGTATTTATTTTGACATAGATAAAATTACCCCATTGATATAATTGTTTCAAATATTGTGGTGGATGAATTTTTCAAGGAGTCTGACTTACGAAAGTATTTAACAGATTTTGTTTTTCCTCAAGGATCTTAGATAAGAGGGAAAATTGATATTTTCAAGGAGGCAAATTGAGCAGAAATCATGTCACTTAAAAAAAAAAAGTACTTTAGAAAAACTATAAAATCACCACATTTAAGCATTAACTTATGGGGCAGTTGTAAGAAGAAATACATTTCCACATTTTTTCTATTTCTTCCTGGTTAATTCATTTCACATTACAATGTATTTTTATTTTATGTAAGTAGTGTCAAAGATGTGGGAAATGCTCCTCAATTTAGTACCTTCTAAGAAATTTATTTGGTTGTGTCTATGCATTTAAATTTTCTTAAAGGGAATGGTAGCAATGTTTATAATTCTGAAGTTTGAAAACCGTTCCAGAACAAACACTTAAAAATGTCTTATCATGTCTCTAATTGCACTACTTCATTCCTTGGATGAAATGTCAAGTAAGGTTTCTTTATACACAATTCTTCACTCACATACTGCTGTAAATCTTTGCGTTTATTTGATATTCCAGCCGTTGAAAGAAGAAAATAGACTAGGATTCTGTTTTAGTTCACTTTTTAAAAAAGATTAATATATATAACACTATCACACAAATTGCAAAGAGATAAATCTGGTTTATATATTTAAAAAGGTTAATGTGGCCATTAATCTCTCTTGAATGCATGCTGCACAGTATTTGTTCTAATGTGTATTCATTGCAGAACCAAAACTTTGCAAATTTGACCAAATCCAGAGAACTTTTTCTTTCTCTCATCTTCTCCAAAACCCTTATCTTCCTAGAATTTCAATGTAATTTCTGTTTGCTTATAATCCCCATAGTTTGTTCAACTCACTACTTGGCAGGTGCAGTGTAGGTATCCAGATGACAGAACAAATAGATGTGCATATTTCTTTATCAGTGATAGTGTATTTCAGTACATGTGAAATTACTTCAGTTAAAGTAGCTTCTAATCTGTAGAACTGACTGCTGATATTCTTTTAGACATGGAGACAAGACTTGTAGTTTACTCTATTAGCAATAGTGTCCTGATGGGAAAAAGACTTTGCTCTATTGAACTTGAGCAGGTGTAAGGTCTCGGAGTCCAGAAAATCTGAAAGGATGCTCTTCGTGGCATGTGACCCTGTAGGCAGACAGCTCTTCTGCTGAGATATGAAAAAGATCGAGAGTCATTTGAGATTATCTTTCACCAATATAGGGAAGCTGATGTAGTAGGTTGTGAGACCTGAAGCTGCTGTGCAGCAGTGTAAGGGTTGCTACTGATAAGATTGTTGTTTGCTGTATGTGCATTTTGGATTTTGGCATGGTTTATATGTTCTCATGAGAAATCTCTCAGGACTGCTTAAGATTAAGTCAGTGGTGATGTCAGAGATATAAACGAATTCCCTATGGGGCATCAAGGAACTTCAGTGACTTTAGATGGGAGGGCACTCTCCAAATAGGTGGGTGGTTGTGCAGGTACTTGCAAGGTGTCTGCATTTACTGTGCTGCTGCACCATGTCTTATGGATGTGGCAGTTTAGGGCAGAGCAGCTTAATTGTGGCTGCATGCGCTAGCCTCCAGTTTATTGATTTGGCTGTGTGAACTTTTACCAACGTATCTGCTTTGCTGTTTGTGTACAACTGTAATCCTGTGGGTCTCAGCTGGATCATTGTCAAGCCAGCACAGATGCTTTCTTATCTTACTTCCCAGCAGTAGCATTGTGCTTACATCATCTATTCTGAAGACAGGTCTTTCAACATTGACAGAGAAAATCTTTATCTAGTCTTGGTTAGCTAACCACTGGGAATGGCAAGACAGGTGTTCACGTTGCATGTTTTACAATCCTTTCCTTCCCTTAAGCATTTTGTTTTTATCAAAGCATACATAATACTTTGTTTTACCTTATGACTGGCTACATGCTTTTGGAAAGAAGCATCAGAAAAGCTTAAATCTGGTCAAATATGTTTTTGTCTAGTTCAGGTTTGGTAAAGGATTGGGAGGACTGCAAAATTTCCTAGAACGCTTAGGCTAGGAAGGACCCAGTAGCACAATTAGATCCATTGCTGACAGATGGGACCAGACAAATATATATTGTTCAAATTCTGCTACTGGGAAGTTCAGCTGGCAAAGTAAACTGAAGAAATGCAGACAAGGTTAAATACAATGTCTGCCACTCCATTTTGGAAGGCATGTCAGTACTTGCTCAGGGCTGTTGAACTTAGTTGTCTGTTTACACAAACAACATCAACAGGCTTGTGCAGTATATTTTGTTGTAGTTGTAACTGGAAAGGTTCAGACATTCAAAGTTATCTTCTTAACAAGAACCATGTGTATTACATTGAACAGAAGAGTCAAAACTTCAGGCTCCTTTCCAAATTAAGCTTGTTATGTTTTTCTTTCCTGTCTAAGTTAAAAATTACTGGGCTTGCTCCTGTGCTTTTCTGCATTTTATTCCCTTTCCAAGCATGGTAGGCGTAATATGTCTGCTTATCTGCAAACACAAAAGGGAGGGCATGCTGTCAGCATTTTCAGCCTTATTTATTCACAGGGATGTCACAGGGATTAGAGAACTAAGTAAATGTATGCTGTTATGTGTAAATGTTTTGCAGCCTATAAGGATACGCTCATTTTTCTTTAACTCCTTCTTGCTCATTCCATAATGGACTCAGCTATGATTAATTCAGCTACCTATTCACTGCCCTCCATATTTCATTCAAAGTCAAAGTAGTGACTAGTTCATTTAAAGTTTCCTTGCAAGGACTAGAGTTGTTTAAGGTTCATCTTGGAAAATTAAAGCAGCAGCAGAAAACATATCTATCATCCACCTTGTTTTTATTCTCTGAAGAAGTCATTTTTTTCATCCAGGGTTGCTCTTTTTTCTCTTTCAAATAATAAAAAAAGTCATTAGACCCAGAATGGATCTTTAGTATCATTAAGCAGTGAAATGGACCAGACAATTGGACTTGGCTTCTGCAACTCACAAGCAGCCACATGCTGCAATCACTGCAGAATTGCTTATGAAATTTATAAGCATTAGGAAAGCTGAAAGAAAAAATCCTCTTGTTCAATCTTAGTTATTAGCCTTCTTTACTTTGAATTGCTCTCTATAACTACCTGAAGGGAGCTGTGCACTAGATGGAATCTCTTCAAGCTGTGCCAGGGAAGATTTAGGCTGGATGTTAGGAAATGCTACTTCTGTGAAAGAGTGGTCAGGCACTGGAATGGGCTGCCCAGGGAGGTGGTGGAGTCACCGACCCTGGAGGTGTTCAAGGAACGTTTGGATGTTGTGTTGAGGGATGTGGTTTTAGTGAGAACTATTGGTGATAGGTGGGTGATCTTGTAGATCTTTTCCAACCGTGGTGATTCTGTGATAATTTTTTTGCAAATAAAAAGCTTTGAAGAAGAATGAAGGGACGAACTTGAAGATGCTTTGCCTGACAGTACAGCAAACAAATTATATCTTCAGTAAAGAGGCAGCTAGCTAAATGCACTGTTAACAATATGGCAAAAATCCCTGGGAGATGTGCTGTGCTGCACTGAAAGTAAAATGGTCAGGGTTTAACTGAATAAGCTGCTGTAGGAGGAAGGGTGGACATTCCAGATCAATTTCTTGGGCAAAAGACCTAATCATTAAGAGAAACATATGTTCCTTTTTAAGACAACTAATCCTGGTACTGCTTTTTTAAAAACTATACTGTGCATATTCAGACAAATTCTAAAACTTGATACACATTTGACAATACAGTAGTGGAGAATGCTTAGTTTATTATTATTATTTAAATTAAGCAAAATGAAAAATATTTAAAACCCTGTTTGAAATAGTGCTTTTAGATTGTTTCTGGAGACGTTATTTGGATGAAAGTGCCTGTCAGACTTGATAAAATTACTGACAAGGCCAAATTGGCATGCATTAAGGGAAATGACAGGAGAAAAGCTTAATCATGCCAGTACCAATAGATTCAAGCTATTTTAGTGACCACACTGCCATCCTGTGCATGTCAGTACGGCTTTGCTTTCATCTCTCTGTAGAAAAGGCTATGAGGCAAAAAGGCAACTGGAACTGATTGCATGCCTAAGAGAAGCCTAATAAAAAAGCTATCTTGGCACTGATAGAAAAATTGGTCATGCTAACATGCTCTACTACACTCCACAGGCAAACAGGAATACAGTGGAAAAATGGAAGAATGTTTTTTGGGTTTTTTTTTTTTTGGAAAAATCTTGAAAGTACATGCTTTAACACCATTGATCCCTACCCTTGAACCACTTTGAGAAAAAAATGAGTGAAGTGTAGAATAGTGTTAGATGAACAAAAGACACCTGAGTAACCTTCAAATTAATGTAACTTTAATTATGCTAACTAAAAGAAATTAAACTCTTTTTTTGTAGTTCTTTCAGTGAATATCCACCTTGGAGAATTTGATTTTCTTCATAGCCACAGCTTTTGCTGGATGCTGCAGAACCACTGAGAATGTTGGAGCAACACAGCTGGCAAGCTTTCAGATTCATGGGGCAAAATTGGAAATATAAGTGTTAAAATTCTGGCTTGCAGATAAGTCTTGTGTGTTTTCTGCATAGTATCACTGAGCAAAATCCTGATGTCCGGAATAATTGTGCTAGCAGCAGTGCCCTGAGAAGCTGAAGGCTTCCAGTCTTATTGCAGCACAGCTCAAGAAGCACATATAATTCCATTGATTTAACTGGCCACTCTTTGAATGTCAGTGGGTGTGTTCTAGGGCTGTTATCTACTTGAATGCTGCTAGCCTTTTTTTTTTTTTAATGTTGCCTCAGATTGTTACTAGAAAGAGAGAACTTGTTTCCACAAGGTTTTTCCACTTTCTACCAACTCTGTTAAATTCACGAGAGGAGTGAAAATTGAAAAGAGAAAAGAATTCTGTTGTCACACAGGAATTTATCTGAAGTTTCTAGGCCTGGTTTCAGTCCTCCAGATGGAATCAGCATGGATGTACTAGTGAGAGGCAGAATTATAAACAGGATTTACTTACTCTTCTGTTTTGGTTTCTATGCCTCATTATTTCAAACGAGGGATGATTAGTTCAGGTGGACCCTTCTAGCAGGAGGACAGCTGCTGAGCACACCTATAAAGGAAGTTCTGCTGTAGCTGGTGGCAAGGAGAGAAAGCTCATGGCCAGGAGCTGGTGAGGCTGGGAGACTTCTAAAGCATGGTACAGATGTCCATTGGGATTTCTCACTTAAACTGGGAATTGTCAGAGACCAGATGAGGCTTTGATGTTTAGTAGTCTGATACCTCATAGGCCTCATTTGTAAGATGATGGGAGCAAAAGGAGATTTAGTTTTATATGCATATAAAATAATAAATATTATGCTGTGTCTCTGAAAGAAAGCAAACTAACAAAAGACATCAACAACAAAAGTTAAAAATCAAAACTCATGAACTATTGCTTTTTACCAAGGGAATACTTAGATCTGCTCAAAGTTCAGAGGTTCTTCTGCAAGCAGAAACATAAAAGTTTGGGAAGCTTGGCAAGCTGGGTATTATGTTTTCACAGACTTACCAATATGGCTTTTTCTTCTATTTATTAATCTTTTTCTATGTAACAACATTTCAGCTGATGTCCTGTGAAGACGCTTTCATAACAATGTGATATTCCAGTAGCTACGGATAAATTCTTCTCAGTGAGAAATACAAGAGTTAAGATTCTGGCCTGCAGATAAGAATATTATGTCTCACACTGTAATTCTCAGTTTGTAATATCCTAATGTTCAACATAGCTCTGATGGTGGGCAATTATAGAGGTTACATTTGTTTTAAGATGTGAGTCAGGATATTACCCCATGGCATCATAATCACACAGACCATAAAAGGACTTTCTCTAAATCACAGGAATGGTGATGTGCTATGTTTCCTGTTCTTTTCAGTCCATTCTAATATTTTCTATTAGATTTGATTGTCTTTTCAGACATTTCTTCACTTCCAAACCTGGTTAAAAGGTGATTCCCAATCTTGTTAATTCTAAAGCCAAAAGCATTTAATACATCCAAAGAGAGACTGCCTTTTTTATTGTTACGTTGCCATTGCTTCAGTTCAGACTCTCATACTTCCACATTTGCACTTTCTCTTTCCGTTTAATTAATTAATTCTGTCTTATTAGCTATTTTTGAATGCTGTCACAACTTAGTTTGTCAGCATGTTGCTTTCACTTTAGACTTTACTTATGTTCATTCTTTGATCTCATTCCTTAAGCTGACTCCCTCTTAGGGCATGGCTGTATGTCAATGATTACAGCTCAGTTCAGACTAATTCCATGACTAATAGGGCGGAGGGTCTCATGCCCTGGGAAGGGGGGAGGGGAAAAGATAGGGAGGTGGACCCAGAGGAGGAAAACAGCAGCAACAAGCTAAGGGAGAAAACCAATTTAATAAATGATAGCAGAATGTGAGACAACGCAATGTAATATAGTACAATTGGAATTGAAGCTAATCAATCTAATAAATGAAAGAGAGAGCATCCAAACTGAAGGTCTTACTCTAATGCTGTAGGTGAGAAGGCTAGGGAGTGCACAGCACAGAGATGAGTAGGAAAAGAAAAGGGCAGTCTCATGACTCCCAGTCAATTTTATCTTTCCCTCTGAAAAGAAAACAGAAATGGAACAGTGAAGTCTTCTGGGAGCTGTAGTTCATCTCTTCTGGGACAGGTATCCAGAACTATCAGACAATCCACAGAGCTACAGCATTAACTCTCTAACTCCCAGTGCACTATCTGATGTTATGATGTAGAATACCGATAACAAAAAGCATAAAACCACAGCCCTGCATCATCGTTTCTTAATTTAAAACTTAACATCTTTTCTGCTTGATGGTTGCAATAACAGCTTTCCTCTTCGTCATTCATTTTTTGTTCCTACTCTAACTAATGGTCGTCATTTTCCATTCTCAGACCAGTTCTACTGTGGCTGTAGCGCATTTCCTTGCTGCTCATTCTTAATAACATTAAGCTCCCCAGTGAATTTCTTAAGTCTCTTTAGTACCATGGATGTGTCAAACGTATTTATGTATCACAGTGCTGCCCTTCAGAGTCCAGAGTTTTTATTATAAACATATTTGCCAGCTACTATGAGAAAAACTATGTTTTATTAAAAAGCTATGTATTATTAAAAACTTACTTTCTCTAAGATAATAGCAGCAAGAATAAACTACAAATTCCCTTCAAGTTATGCTCTTTAATAGTGCAAGCTCAGGTTTTATTAAGGCAGAACCAGCTAGTGGGGATGACAATCCCTAAAATATCCATATATTAAACAGTGGTGTGCAGGATTTGGTTATTGTTATTAACCTGAGCTGAACATAAGGCTTTAACAGGCATGTCCAGCCCACATGCAGCCCAGCACAGCTGGCAGTGCAGCCTACCAACAGTGTGCTATTAATGCTGCATCGACAGAAAGCAGGACATGAGGAGGGCAGTATGTGCAGTGCTGACTCAAGTAATGGCTCATAACTATGCATTTTGATACACTGACTACACACAGGGCTCTGATCTCAGAATCATGTCAGTTGGAATGGGCTTTTAAAGGTCATCTAGTCCAACCCCCCTGCAATGAACAGGGGCATCCACAGCTTGATCAGATTGCACAGAGTCCCCTCCAGCCTGACTATGAATGTCTCCAGGGACTGGGCATGCATCACCTCTCTGGGCAACCTGTGCCAATGCCTCACTACTCTCACTGTAAAAGATTCTTTTCCTTATATTTAACCTAAATCTCTCCTCTTGAAATCTGAGACCATTTTCCTATCACTACAGACTGCTAAAAAGTCTGTCCCCTTCCTTCTTGCAGCTCCTTTTCAGATACTGAAAGGCTAGTATGAGGTCATTTCAAAATCTTCTCTTCTCTAGTCTGCACATTTGGTTTTGCTGAACCTTTTGAGGTTCTCCTGGGCCTGCTGCTCAGCCTGTCTAGATTTCTCTGAATGGCATCCCAACCATTGAGAGTGTCAACTGCACCACACAGCTTGGGGTTTCAAGACTGCCAAAAAAATGTCAATTCACATTTGTGTGACCATTTTCAGATGATATGAATACATGACCTGCAAATTTTCAAAATGAAACGTATAGAGTTGCAATCAGATATTCAACTCAAAAATCTGATCGTGTCTCTTTACCAGACTTTCATAAATCACTATTTTAGCAGAGAAGGATACCCCTGGCATCACTCCTTATTCTTATTCATATAATATATACAATTAATGCTTGGCAGTACTAGGCTATTAAAATCTAGGTTAAATTTCTTTTAGAATGAGAATATTCAGCAGAACTTGGGAGTTTTATATGACGTGTCCCACCAAATTTCAATTCTAAAGGGATTTGTCTGATTTAGATTCTGCCACTTTTACTGAGGGGATTTCAGTACACAGTTCCCAGAGTCAGTGTTAGTGCTAACAATTACTAAAGTGAAGTTCAGGTTTTACTCGTGGGTCCTTGTCTTTCATTAACCATAACAGGTTGTGAATCAGATCTATTGAACAAAGATGATGAGTAAATCAATTACTTTTATAAAACAGTATTTTGACAGGGACGTATAGAGCCTATATTTTAATTTTATGCTTTCCTACATCTCTGAGGCTTATTTTTTATTTATAAAATCATAGTGAAACTGATTTCTGTGGATTCACGAAAATGCAAAGCAGATACACTTAAGAGTTAAAGTGGTATCCAAATCTACCTAACACATATCGTGTTCAATGAATTAGCCAATAATATAACCTAGTAGGTGGTAAATGATCTAATAAAATATGTAATATAGTTCTGTATTGAAGTCCAAAGCATGTTAAAAAACAAAAAAACAAAAAAACATTGTTTGTAGTAATTTGTTTAAGCTACCTGGTGGGTGTGCTGCATTATTACAGAAATTTCAAAAGAAAGAGTCTCATTGTTTGACCTTGGGATGAAAAGATTTAACTTATCCCACAAAATGTATTTTATGAAAGAATGGACTAAGCACAGAGGTCATTTTAAAGCCTGAGAACTGAGGACATTTTTACAAAGTGAGTTTACTGGGACAAGATCATATTAGCTAAAAAATACGATAAGAATTACATAATGTAGATTTGGGAAACTTATGTTGATTCCACAGAGATTTAAAAGAAATGACAATGAAAGCAACATATGTATAAAAAAAATTCTGTAGTTGAAATGGTATTGCTGGCTTCATTCTATATCACTGGTATATAATGGTATTTTCCAAAGCTCCAAGTGTTGGATTCAGTTCTGGTTAATGGCAGCACTGCTCAACTTCATTTGACACAGGTAATCCAATAGCCATGGGAGTAGGATCCTATTATTGAATTATATCATCTACCTAAAATATACATATATGTTAGTATATTGTCTGGAAATATGAACCTTTCCTATGAACCAAATTTCAGTTAAGTTATTTAACTGAACTCTCTTTGCCGGTGTTTGGAGACCTGTGCTCAGGGACAGATGTAGAACAATAGTTAAGACCAGCCCCATTCAAAATAGTTTTAAAGCATCTAATAACCTTTGATTTTAGTGATTCCACTGTAAGTACCCTTTTCTGGTCCCTATTTCGTAGAATCGTTGAATAGTTTGTGTTGGAAGGAGCCTTAAAGACCATCTAGTTCCAACAGCCGTGCCATGGGCGGCGGTGCCTTTGATCAGATTGCTTAAAGCTCCATTCAACTAAGTTTCTGGAATAAAGCTGTAAAACAAAGTAATGTGTTGAAAACGAGTCAGCGATGGAGGTGGGGAAAGGCTAAATCTCATCCACCTCCTTCATTTTCTTTCAGTATATATACCTAGCATATTATATACAGTTCTAGGCAACTGGCTTTTTTCTTTTTTTTTTTTTTTTTTTTTTTTTTTAGCTTGGAGAAAAGTAGACCAAGAGGACATCTAATTGTTTTGTTCTACTAAAAGATCTCAGGAAGAACTGGGACCAGGTTTGTCAGAAGGGTACATGAAATAAATGAGATTATAATCACAAGACACAGCCAAAAGAAAATTTCTACTTGATTAAAAAAAAAAAATGTTTTTCACAATGAGTGTGGTGAAGTACTGGGAAAGGCTATCAAGAAAGTCAACAGAATCTCTATTTTTGAAGTTATTCAGAATTTCAGAGAACAGAGCTCTTTCCACAGCATGAAAGTGGATTTTTAACAAAACAGATAATATTTATTGTGAAATTAGACCATTGCAATATTTTTTGTGCCTTTTTAACATTTACAAGATATTTAAAATTGTATATTCTTGCTATCTTGAAGTTAGATACAGTACTGTAGATTGTTGTGTTTCATCTGTTTATTTTCTTGTAGTACTTTGCTGATTTAGGGAAGGCCATTAGGCTTCTTGAGTCCCATGCTATGGCTAAGGTGGTGTAAGGGAAGATACAATTCAAGATTTTAAAATGCCAGAATTTGTGCAGACTCTGAAATGCAGATTTCCTTAATTTACATGCCACTTTTATTCTCTATTTATTTTATGTACTGTTTAAGAATAAGTATTGATTACCGATTAGTTTTTTTTCTTTGAAATGCAAGTTATAAGTATGCAAAGCATCAATCCAATCCAGAGTGTTTCCTCTGACACTAGACTGTTTGGGAGAACTGGAATATTGGAAATTCTTATAGATGAAGAAAAGTCGCCGATATTTCATTTTAAAATATTCTTAGTGTAGGGCTACCTAAGAATACCCTATTTAGAAAAGAGGAAAATGGTATTGAAACCCTAATTAGAATTGTGAATGCTACTACAAAAAGAACTTGTTTCTATTCCTTTCACAAGTAAAGACTTCTGATTTGTAGAATAATATTTTCCTTAAAAGAACACAGTAAAACCATTTTTATTTGACTCATATTTCCACTCAGTACAATAAATCTTGATGTTTCTTGATGGCAAGGATGACAAAAGGCTTTTAAGATGTGTTGTAAAAGTTGTGTATCTTCATATAACCTTCATGTAATAATTTCTTGATACACTTCGGTATGAATAATTACAAGATTTATGAAAAGTATATTGAGATCATTTGATAATAAAACTTATTACTAGTGTAAAAATATTATCATATAATCATTAACATTGGGAAAGACCTCCAAGATCACCTAGTCCAGCGGTTTACCTACCACCAGTATTTCCCCACTAAATCATATCTCTTAGTACAACATCTAAACATTTCTTGAACACCTCCAAGGATGGTGATTTGAGTATCTCCCTGGGTAGCTGTTTCAGTGCCTGACTACTTTCTTGAAGAAGAAATTTTTCCTAGTATCAAACCTGAACCACCTGCTGTGTAACTTGAGCCTGTTTCTCTCATCCTATTACTAGTTACCCAGGAGAAGAGGCTGACCCCCACCTCACCACGACCTCCTTTCAGGGAGTTCTAGAGTGAATAAGGTCCCCCATTTGTTCTACGCATGCCATGTGATTTCACTCGAAATGATCTGTTCTAGACCTCCCTGGCACTGAGGTCAGGCTGATAGGCCTGTAGATGGGATCATGCTGGCAAGCCTCCAGGTTCTTCTGGAACCACTCTAGTTGACCAGGAATGCTGATAGATGATGGAAAGCAGCTTGATAATTACCTCCATAAGCTCCCTCAGCACCCTCAGGTGGATCCCATCCAGCTCCATGGACTTGTGACAGTCCAGGTGGAGTAGGAGGTCTCTAACTGTCTCCATCTGAATCATGGAGGATTTTATTCTGCTCCCCATCCCAGACTTCTAGGTTGGGGGATAGTGTACCCCAAGGATAATTGGTTTGACTTTTAAAGACTGGTGTAAAGAAGGGACTGAGAACCTCAGCCTCTTCCTTATCCTCAGTGGTCATATTCCCCACTGCATCCAGGAAAGGATGGAGATTCTCCTTAGCTCTCCTCTTACTGTTAATATGTTTATGAAATTTAAAAAAAAAACAAAATTGTCTTACTACAGTGGCCAGATTGAGTTTAAGCCTGGCTTTTGCCTTTCTAATTTTCTCAATGCGTATCCTAGCAAATTCTTTGTTTTCACCCCAAGTTGCCCGTTTCTTCTTTACTAGGAGGTAAATTGTCTTTTTCTCCTGAAGTCTCAGAAAAGTTGCCTGTTGATCTACTCTGATCTTCTTCCCACTGGCTCTTACAGCACGCAAAGACAGCCTGCTCCTGTGCCTTTAAGACTTCATTCTTGAACAACGTCCAGCTTTCCTGAACCCTTTTACCCCTTAGGACAGACTCCCAAGGGCCCTCCATACCAGTGTCCTGAAGAGTTCAGAGTCCAGACTCCAGAATTCCAAGGTAGCAGTTTTTCTTTCCCTCCTCCTGACTTCTCCAAGAATCACAAACTCTACCATTTCATGGTCACTCTGCCCAAGACAGCTCCCAGCCTCCACATATCTCACCAGTCCTTCTCTGTTTGTGAACAGCAGGTCCAGTGGGGCATTTCCCCTGGTAGACTCTCTTACCAGTTGCATCAGGAAGTTATCCTCCACACACTCTAGAAACCTAGTCCGTTTCTTCTCTGTAGGATTCTATTTCCATTATATATGAGGGCAGCTGAAGTTCCCCATGAGAACAAGGGCTGGCTATTGCACATCTGCCAGCTGCTCATAGAACACCTTGTCTGTCTCTCCATCCTGGTTAGGCAATGTACAACAGAACCCCACTAGGATGTCAGCTTTGCTGACCCTTCTCTGATCTTTAACCATAGGATTAACCCTATCATTTCCAGCATGTCGAAACACTCTCTAACAGAGAACCATGCTAACACCCCTCCTTCCTTTCCTATTCCTCCTGAAGATCTTAAAACCATCTATTGCATCACTTTAGTAATGGAAGCAATCCCACCATGTTACTGTCAGCTGGAGTAAGTAATTATCTCAACAGTGCTTAAAGAAACTCCTTCCAAACACCGTAAATCTAGAGCATTCTTTCCAGAGGCTGCTAACACTTATGGTATGTTTAGAGGCTTTGTAGAAAAATCCAATCTTTTAGATTTCTTGAAACAAAAGAAAAATAAGCACTTATTATTCAAGTCAAATAAAATATAAATATTGTCCAAGATTGATAATGACTAAATGCAAAAAATAGGGCTATTTTTAAGGGATAACTGAAGACCTTTTAGAAAAAAGCTTAAGTCATTCCATAAGACTACTTTGAAAATATCTAGATAAAGCTGATACAAATAACTGAGGTTGCAACATAATGAAGTATAGTAAAATATAAAATTCTTCAGTGATTACGTGCTCAGAGGGGAGGCATGAGCTAACATTTGGTGAAGAGGAAGGAGTGCAATTAAATTCAGGGCAGTTTCTGTTCAATGATATTTGCCTCTTTCAAGGCAACTTCTTATGTTCCTTATGTTCCTTAGACTTTACCTCAGTTGGATGGACAGAGTAGCTAATAAGAGGAAGCCTATGCCAGTAGGATTGGAAGGGAGGTAATAGAAAGTAACTTCTGACAAGGTGGAAAAAGGAATTGTTCCTTGTTGTTTCAGTCTATTAAAATCACACTGGAAAAAGCAATTTGAGGTATTGGGTAGGAAGTAGTTATGCATTCACAGGGCATGAATGGCAGAAAATAGACAACGGGGCATAAAAGGTCTTACACATTACTAATTAAATGAAATTGAAGTTGAAAAGCAGAGGTTTCTTTCAGCTACAGTAAATATTTTAGACTTAAAGTGAATGATTTAAAATATAATCTTTAACAGCAAGGAAAGATCACAGTATAAAAAATTTGCCTTCTACTTACTGACATAGGTAGATCAATGTTTGATTAGTTCACAGATGGTAATTGAATTAAAGTTTGGAAGTGCAATGTATGGAGTATTGATTTTTCTTGTTGACTAATCAAGAAGCAACAATTCAGATGCTGAGAGAGAGAAAAAAAAGCTTGCCAGAAAATATAATTGCCATCACAACATGCATTGCAAGGTAATGAAAAAATCAATAAAAGACTGGTACCACGCAAGTCTGGGTACTTCTAATTACTCAGAATTATACAGTCTGAATTCTGTTTTGGCTTTATACCACATAAAGCCTCATTGATTTCAGTATAAAGTTTGGTCCAGAATCTACATAGCGTTCTACTCTTTTCTGTTTTCTTTTCTCACCATGGGTCTTCCCCTCCTGAAATCAATATCAAACTCACATTAAATCTCAATAGTGCTTGATCATGCACTATTACTACTCAAGGAGATGTTTGTATGAAAAGAAGGGAGAATTCATTTCTCCACTGAAATTAATGGCAGTATTTCTGAGGCTGTTTCTTTGCTATATTAGTTGTCTGTTTTTAATCCAATTAAAAGAATTGGCAGTTATATACAGAAGTTTATGGCAAGGAAGAGGAATTTAATAAACAATCCAGCAAAGCACATCTATGGATTCTTCAATTATGTAAGTGAAGTCAATAGAAGTCAATCAGTGGTTTATTCAAGTGGAAAGCAAAGTATGTGTTTAAAGAATTTTTCTTGATCACAGTTGCAGCGTGCAGAATAGTTATCTACAGTTTCTGTAAAAGTCCTTCTAACGCTTTATTTTTGCTCCAAATGTCAGTGGGTTTAGAAAGATGTGTATGTTTTTGGAGGAGCAACTTACCATTATGTTCCTATCACTGTTTGAACAAATGCACTATTTTATATTGTGTTACTGTATACAGAGCTGTCTGTGTACAACATAGTGAGAGTCAGTCAATGGCTGTAATGTGTTTTTGTAGTCCCCAACTGCCTGTCAAAGCAAGCCCAAAATGAGGATTTTGTATTGCTCCCTACGTTGCTGTTTGGGCAAGTTTGTGCAGTCATCAAGCTTTGTAGTTGAGTGACATTTAGAAATGAATACTTTTAATATTTCCACGTAGTGTACTTCACATCCATATTGGAACTATAAAAACTCCTTTATTATGTTTTATCATATAATCATTACCAAAGAGGGCTGCATTTAAAGAGAAGTACTTTCAAAATCCAGGTCTTCAAATGTAATTTGCTGAGGCCTCAATGACTGAACGTAAGTATGCCTGACTGTCTGTTGTGCCAGATGTCCCATCAGGGATAAGATAGCTGTTTGCAGTCTCAGTGATTAATATGCTGTGACATTTATGGATGGATGGGTACTGAAGCTGATTTTATGTTAGAGGATATTACCCAGTAATTTATGATATGCATAAATATATAACTTTCACAGTGACTATATGCAGATGTAAATGGGATTTTATCGATTTGTTAAACCTTTATGATTACACAATTTTCAAAAAAATATCTTTGTTTTTAACATGGTAATTTTGCTCTGGGCATTACACTGGTCCATACTCACTATTAATAGTCTTCTGAATGGCATTTACTTTCCTTACCCACCTCTAGTTTTATCCTTAAATGGCGCCATAGCACACTGAAAGCCTTCAGCTGCTGTATGAAGACTTGCAACTTGGAAGGTATATATCTTTTTCCTGTCTAAGAAATTAACATTTCTATCATGACTATATAAAATGATAGATATGGGATCTGACTACTGTAGGAAAATGAGTTATCTCAGAGAATAAAGCATAATTTTGATCAAATAATTATATTAAACAACAAAGAAGTTCTGTAAGCTCAGAAGTATTTGGTTGAAAAAGCTGCAGATCTTCCCCAGCCAGATGATTTCACATAGCTGGCCTAATGGCAAGGTGATTTTCTCTTCTCATAAGAGATCCAAAGAGAGCAAAAGAGATAATTCATAGTAGAAGGAAGTAGATTTCAGAAGTGAGAACTTCAGGCAGCTCAACAAATGTACCCCATTGTCTTTGAAGAGAATCCTGCAGAGGAGAGAGGATAAGATATCTGTTGGAGTTGGGCATTTTGGACTGAGTTGCTTTGGGAAAGAGCAACTCAGAGAGCAGGGTTTGGTTTAACCAGGAAATTCCCTCTTCAGACTGATCTTGGATAAATTTAGTTTTGTGAGACTTAGGTTACTGTTATCTACTAATATTTTAAGAAAATTCAGACAGGTTTGTAAGATTAAGACCTTATTAACTGATATATAAAATAACATTCACTAGCTATACCTTATTAACTTTGTTAAGGAAATGTTAAAACACAAAAACCCTAAAATAAAAATACAATAAAAGCCAGTTACATGTGAAAAGTACTTAGACTACAGCTCTACAATTCTCTTATGCAAATAGTTCACTGACAACATTTGGTGAATATATCCATTGAAAAAGGAGCAGCTTTCAGCAAAACTATTATCCTAAACTCACCAGTTTTTAATACAGTTCAGAATACATATGTAATTTTTACAACATATAATATGTACAGTGTATACACACATGCACACACACATAAATACACATAGATACATAAATAAAACCACCACTATAGAACACTGATGGCCACTTATGTTTAAGACCAGTTTGAGGTTGTATGCAAAAAATGCAAAGCAGCGTGGTGTAATAACAGTAATATCAGGATTTTTTCTGTTTTCTTTGCCTAAGTCACCTCTAGATATCTGCTCTGAGTTCAGGTGTAGACATGTTGATTGCTCCAAATTTGCACTGAACTGCTTCACCATAAAATCTGGATCTCTATTTGGAAATACTGGGAAATGTAGTTTTTTCTGTGCTTTGTTTTTACCAATTAGAGAAGTAGGCATCTGAGTTTATTTGAATGAAAGTTGCCACATGTTTATCCTTCTTAAAATTAAATCTCCTGCCTGTGAGTTTCTGCGTCTGTATTTAAATCAAATTTTTGTCACCCATCTTTAAGGATCATCACACTTAGAGGTTGATTTGGGATCCTGTCTCAGGTTTAACTAATATGTGATGTGAGTGAGGTTTCATTAGCTAAATTAGGTTTATACTTTGATTTATATTGCGTGCTTTTAGCTTTATCCGAGCATCTCATTTGTATTTCTCAGTTTAGCCACATAATGAGCTACAAAGTTCAAGAATTTGTCTATAATCACTCCCAAATCTCTTTTTAGGTCAATACCATGTTGTTTGTTTGTTTGTTTGTTTTTTCCACTTAGCAGCTATACACTGTCTCTTCTTTTTTTAATCCAAACTCATTAGTCTACATTTATCTCCATTTTTTATCTGTCCATCAGCCAGGTACATTTATTACATCATTGTACTGCTCTGCTTTTCTGTTCGCTGTTCTTCCTAAGTACAGCACATAGAGTAGTCAAAAATAATCTGCAGACTCTTCAGATCACTGTCTGGTTTTTCCTACTTTCAAAAAAAAAGAGACACTTAATTCAGTACAGTTTGTGATTTTATGACAATTTGGACAGATATTGGCATACTAAAAATCATTAATAACTTTATGTTCATGAATTGTCAACCATAAATCATTGCTCACCAGAAATCTGTAGATATTGCATTGTCCTCCTCCACATTTGCTATCCTTTAATTGCTTCTTTTTTGTTACCGTAATGGTTATCATCCCATTACACAGAAGTGCTCAGCATGATGTGGGTGAGGCATATAAACAAACATCTAAAATCTCAGTAACTCCTCTTCAGGTATCTTCTTCAGTGCAGTTGCTTATCTGATGAGGAATGGGATTCTCTCTTTAGTAAGTCTGTATTCCCATGCATTTAAATATACGCTGCTATTCATATGAAAAGACAGAAACTCCAAATGGTCATGCATTTACACTTATGTATTTTACAATTTACCTGCTCACACATTATGTCATCAATCATTTTGTGCTTGGTTTCCTACATAACTCGACCATTTCTGTTAATAAATTCTGTTTATGAATCAGACACATCTTTTAGATATCCACGCTATACAAAACTTTTTGTATTTCAGTTTCTATCCCTGCTTTTCTTTTACCACTGTACTCCACTCTGTCTGATCAAAACAACGTTATAAATCCACAAGCAATTTTAAAATATACTTTTGTACTGCTCTCATATTGTATTATACTGCTTAAACTATGTTTGTGTGTATGGTAGTGTTTTGGGGTTTTTTGCATGTTTGTTCTTTATCATTATTATTCTTCTTCTTTTGTCACAAGGAAGAAAGGCTTGACCTTCATTTGACTATGCTATCAACTTAGTGGTTCTGGAATCATATAATTTAGAGTGGTGTTTCTTATACTGCAGTCATTCCATCCTTAGTGAAGCCTGACCTTTAAAGTTTATGTGGTGTTATCTGGAAATCTACAAGACAGCATTATGGTGAGTGTTCTGGTTTCAGCTAAGACAGCACTAATAACACACCAGTGTTTTGGCTCTTGCTGAGTGATAGGGTCCAGGATCAGTTGCTGGGTGGAGAAGAGCCCTGCCATTATGATGGGGCAGTGCTGTTGGAGGTAGAGCTAAGACAGTTGTTCTGAATTAGACAGTGGGTTGTTCTATACTGTGTGACATGCGAAAGGCTTGTGTGGGGAAACCATGTTGTGTTGTCAAGGTGGCCTAAATACTGCTCAGGGATTGGCTGGGTGCTGGTCAGTGGGTTGGGAGATCTTGCATTGGTAGCAGAGTGTCAGTTGGTTTTATTTCCATTTTCTTTTTCTGTCTTAGAAAATAGTTTTTGTCTCAACCTACAAACTCTATTTTATTGCCAGTTCTCTTCTGTGTCCCACTTAGGAGGGGAGAAGGGAACGATTGTGTAGTGTTGAGCTGCTGCCAGGTTAAACTATAACAGCAAGTAAGTCCCAGAGACAGCAAAATCCATTTCTTGTTAAACAAAGATGGATTGATACAGGCACCATTAAAAACAATGTATGAAAATTATCTAGTTTACATATTAAAGTCAGTTGTTTTCTAAATCAGGCTTACAAAAACCACTCGTAGGATTTCAGCATATTAATTTTAAAAAACAACTGTGTAGATGGATGAATTGGAAAGAGTGCTCATCCATTTCAGGGAAATTTTTTCCTGCTGAATCAAAGAGGGAATAAACACAATAGTTCTAAAACTCATGTACAGCCTAGTAAAACTCTTGCCAGACAGACCAGGTCTACACAGATTGAGGAGTAAAGAATAAATGAGCCATAATTGTTACCAAAAAATCCAAACCGCCCAAGTAAAAAAAAAAAAACCTCTTAATAAGTTGTTCTGCACTGCTGTGTTACCTTTGTACAAAGCCTCCATTACAAGCTGAGTGATCAGTTCACTTTCTCTTCTCCACTTGTATATTTGAAATGCATCGTTTCTTTAAAACAAAACAAAACAAAAAGGTCTTCCATCAGTCTTCGAGTAATTTTGAGTAATTTGAGTAATTATCTTTGTTCATGTGAAATCCCTTCTGGTTCTATAATATGCACTTTTCCTGCATACTGTAACTGCATAAATAGTTTGTTGGGGAAAAACTGAAGTATAATTTTAAGAGTTTATTTAAGCAAGCATTTTAATATTTATAATACATTTAATCTAGGAAGCAGTTAAATCTAAGCATCTTTGATAAAGTGATATTGATTTGTTCAACTACCCTGAGCAAAATGGATAGTATAATTTCTCTTGTTGATTAGTAAATGCTCTGGCTTTGCTGGCTTTATTTTTTAAATGGTTGACAGAACGTTTTGAGGAAACAGACAGTCTTTTGAGAATAGCAGCATTAATTTAAATTTGTTTAAATTTACTTTAGATACACTTGGAATTATGATCCCTGCAAAGATTTATACTTTGACGGAATGTACTGACTAAATTTCCTAAAAATTTGATGATTCCTTTTACATAATGAGAAAATTATTTTAGAAAGAGAGAGCAACTGAATTTAACACAGTGACATCTATAATATTCATGTGAAAAAAAATGTAAAAGCAAATACGAAATTTATGGAAAAAAAACCCAGTAATTCATTGTTCCTCAAAACTTAATGAAACCCTTAAATTGCTGCTGGAACATTCTCAGCAAGCTTCAAATGTATTTTTCAATTATATGAGCATCATTCACCATCTGTCACCCCCCATATCTGGTCATTTATCTACATGATGGCTCACTGCAAGCTGCTATCAGTATCACCGTTTATTTAATGAGAACCCTATCTATTTGTCCCCCTCTTGACAGCTTGTATTCTTATCATTCATTCATTGTCAGCCTGTATCATCATAGCATGAAAGGTATCTCTGGGGTCTGCCTCGTGACAGCTGGTGGTATGGGGCACATTCCTTCTGCATTGTCCCAACACTGCTGTATCCATTCTCATTGCTGTGCCAATACATGGCAAACTACTTCAGCTGGTTCTGAAGTACCTCTGTCTCCCACAGAAAATGACATTCTTTTTGAATTTGCATAAAGACAATCATTTGACCCAAGGGGAGGAAGAAAAGGAGATCATGATTCACACTGATCTCTATAGGAAACATCAGTAAGGCCTTCCTGCATGGAAAAAATATGTGGAATCCCCTCATTCTTCTCAGTTCAAACTGCTCCAGAGCAGAGAGGATTTCTCTCCTTGTACCTCCACTGTAGGAGATTTGGTGTCTGCGTATGCTTTGTGGAGTAGAATACGTACTGAACAGCATTAGTTAGCAACCCTACGTAAAGCTGAGAGAGAGTAAATTGCTGTGAGGTACACAGATGTGATGTCTGTATAGAAGTTAGGAACTGAACTCCATGGGCTGAAGTGCAAGAGTTGCATGCAGTTTTTTTACAAGCAAATTCTGTGATTATTCAACGTAAGCTCAAATTTTGTCAACTCAGGTAATTAAAGTCAGCATAAATCAGAACAAAGTCATCCATCCCATATATCCTTTCTTGTAATCAAGTTGTAGAATGGCATCTCTTTTCCTACTCACCCAAACTCAGGAAAACTGAGAAAGGATTTCCTTTGAAGTCAGTTCTACTGTTTTTATATACCATATGCAAGTAGTCACTCTAGATGCAGTTGCAGAAGAGTTCTTTATTCTGTGTGATGGAAATCTCTTGGCAAAAAAAATATTCCCACGTAGATTTTTTAATTGTAGAGCAAAATTCCTTAGCTCTTACGGCCTCTACTTATTGATCTCAAGGATATACTACAGCAGAGAAGGAAAGCAGTTTGCTGATTCTTTAATAAAAGTAAAGAAAAACATATTCATTTGAAATGATTTTTCATTTGGTTGCTCACATTTTGCAGTAGCATAAAATAATGTTTCTGGATGTGTTATTCATTGAATGTATAGTTTAGGAATGTATCAGAAATGTGAGTCATCTATATAAATATTAATATCATCGGTAGAATAACACAGAATTTAAAACTTAATGAGAAAGGCCTATCTGAAGTGGGAATAGGATAAAAGTTATTACAACCTGCAGTAGTATAGGTGTGTAGGTTGTTTGATTTAATCCCACTAATGGGAGAGGTTAATATAACTCTCATTAATAATGAAGAAGGATTATAGTATGACATATATTAGATCCTCTTCTTTTTGCACTTAGGTTATACTAAATCATGACTCTCTGGCATTAGGTTAATCAAAGTCCGCAGACCTTAACAGAAGTCTTTCCAGGCCTTTTTTTCTGTCCTGGCTTATTTCCTGCCTCTGTGGCAAAAAGAATCACCCTGGAGTCTGAGTGATCTCATCTTGTTGCCTCAGCTTAACACAGAGCATCTTCCTGTAAATGACGAAGAAGCAAGCAAACAAAAATTCCCTTTTTCTCAGGTATTTTAAACTAAATACTCAAAAACATAAGTAACTAACATATGGGAAGCAGTTAGTATTCTAGGAGGGGATGCCATGCAAACAATATTGTAATTTCTATAAATAAATTAGTTAGTAAATATAAATGAGGAGACATGGCTAGGCTACATAGAAGACATGTAAGAGCTTAACATGATTATAATTTTCCCTTAGACTAAAGAACCATAGCCAAGGAAGGAAGAGTTGTCTCATTATAAGATAGATGATTATGAATCACAATTGCTGGCAAAGTGACTAAATGTGGAAACTCCCATCTGTCTTTAAGTGATTGTATCTCCAATATTTGTCCCTTAAGTGGTCAAAATGGAAATTGCACTACCAAACCAACAGTACAAGAGCACATTCAGTCAGAAAACCTTTAGAGAAGACATTTATAAAATCCAGTTAATCCCAAAATTGGTCATCAGAAAACTTCTCCCTACTGTAACAAAAATAGCAATAAAAAAAAAAAAAATCATCCTGTGAGCCCAGATGTCACCTAGGCAACTTGAGAAATGTATGAGGAAACATGCATAGATTATGCTTCCTGTGGGTGTGCATTCTTGTAAATACATGAAATAAAAACACACTCATTTATTTCAATAAATTGAACAGCCAGTTTTGAGCATCTGTTACATGTTATTTTACAAAACTGGCAAATAAAGCAGCATTTTCAATGCTTCCATAATTTAAACAAATATAAATGTAATTGCCTTGAATGAGCTAAGATTTCCTTGGAGTACTGTATCAATTACATGTGTTCTAGCTAAGATGCAAATGAAAATAGCTCTCTCTCAGTAATAAATAAAACGGACTAGTTAATCAATCTCTTTCTATTTTCTTAGTTTTTATATTTTAGTTTCCTGAAAGAGTAAACCAAATCAAAACCAAAGACACACTAAAATAATATCTACTACTTACTAGATTTGCTTTTTCATTGCTGTAATGTAATTGAAAAAAAAGAAAAAATTTTGAAAAAACCTTTTTGAAAAAATAAACTTCCTTAAACTCTTAAAAATGTTTATAATTAATGGCATAGCCAAATGTGTTGATCAGCTCTTAATCTTCATGTCTGGTATGGGGCACAGATAGCTGCAAGTCAAATTAGCCAAATTTTGCAGGCTATTGCTGGTACAAACCAATGACTTAGAAAGACACTCTTCGAAATTCTAAGTACTATCATCTTTTTCTTAGCAATCTGGCCTATCTCTGATAATTTAGTATTCTGCTAGGCCAGATAAAAGTTCAGTTAATGACATGAAAATCAAATTCTACTCACTAAAATAGAGTGTTCCCGTAAAATTAACTGTACTGACACTCTGTTTTTTTTAATCTGTACGTAAGACAAGCATGGGATGTCATGCTTCACAGTGCAGCTTCCCTTTTATAGAAGGGAAAACCTGTCAGAGAAAAATCAAATGGAAGTGTGAAAACTATGAGAGAGAATAGAAATTATTTATGAAGTTCCTTGTAGCTAATACAAGCGCATGCCTGAAATCTTCTTTTATCTTTTTGTTCAAACATTGAGACTACTAATGGGCAAAATTTAATTCTTTAGATCGTATGCATCAACATGGTCAGTGTTTGGTGCAGAAATTTTAGTTAAAGTTGCATATCTCTGATAAGTTAGCTGCTAATATTTTATAGGAACTCCAATTCAGTTTAGTTTGTTTTTAATTAGCTGGTTGATTTATTATTAATTTAAGCTTTCTCAATCAGTAGACTATTTTACAGTAAAGTAATAACTGATTGTTTAGTACAACAGTGGTCTAGACATGTCACTCATGTCTGACATTTTACAACCATTTTTTATAAAAGAAAAAAAAAAAGATGATGTTGGTTAGATAAGCATAGAGTTACCATGGGCTAAGGGTTATGTGTTAAAGAGCCGATGGAAAGTCAGCCAGCAGCACACTTGACATCTGGTGAGAATTCTTGGCATTTATTAAATATCAAATCATGACATTTATGAAGGCATAAGCACTTAACCCACTGCTAATAAGCTGTCAGGATACTTTTGCCTATATTAACAAAGCTAAAATAGCAGCAAATATGGATATATACATAAAAACTCACATTTGCAAGACACAACCGTCACTAAGCCATATGCTATGTTGTGTATTATTTAGCATATTAATGTTCATTTATCGTATCTTTTTTTTTTCTCAAATGACCTAATGTATATACACACATCAAATTTGCCTGTCTGTCCTGTCTGTACCACTCAGTTCTGGGCTGCCTGCTGACACGCAATGTGTATTACTGTCCTTAATTTTGTTTTTTTGGTGTGTGCCTAAATTTAGTCATGCTCCCTTTTAAAAATCATTTATGGACTAAAAAAAGCTGAAAATAATCTGAAATAGTCCAAATACTAAAAACAACAGCAACAACAAAAAGAGCAACAACAACAAAGCCACCATCAACCACTTTTTCTTGGCACTTTATGGTCAGGCTTGCTTTTTCAGGATTTTTTTTTATCAGTTATCATAAAACTTGTTCGGAATTGTTGGTATTGTACTGTCACTCTGTAAACATAAGTGTAACATTCACATTAAAATATCAGCAATCGATGCTCAAGATTTTGATCCTATAGATTGAAAATTCACTAAAGAACTCACTGAGGACAGTTGTGGAGAGAGTGTTTTATTTGTAACCATCAAGATAGGAATGGTTTGGTGGTACTGGCTGCTGAAAAACTATTTGCTTGTTTTTTGAAGTTTTTTTTTTTTTTTTTTTTTTTTTTCCCTCATCTTTTTAAGTTTAATACAATTTTGGTTTTAAAGTTGTTTCTAACTTAGGAGTGTGGTATATCAACAAACATGTTATACCTGAAGAAAAGCTCATATAATGCAAAGAAAATGTAACACAAATAGTGGGTTCTGGATATGTAATATATTATTCTTGAACTATTTTTCAGCTGTATTGTTACTTGTAAAAATTTGCTTGTAGTTTCCAATGATATATATTCTTTGCTGGTATGCAGCTACTGCTTGGAATTATTAAGATGAAATACAAATATTTATGAATAGAGAAAAAGAAGTGCAAAATGAGAAAATAAGCAAAGGGTATTTTTTGTTCTTATCCTTAGGTGAAGAAAGCTGTCTTGAAAGCTTACTCAGAATTTGACCTGGCAGTGATAACTTTTGCAGATCTGGGGAGATTTGCTTGTGTTGTAACAATAGGCAAAACAAAATGAGACCTGCCTTGTAGCTTTTTTTTTCCAATACACCGTAAACAAATAAGAAATGGGACTTTAAAGAAAAAAAAAAAAAAAGGTAAAATGCATGCTTGAAAATGGCAGCATCTAAAACGGACTTCTAAATATATAAGTTTCCAATTAAAAGGTTTATTTTCAGGTCTTTGAGCAGGTAACTTTTCTGCAATACTTTTTTGTCAGCTGTTGAATGAAGTTAGCATTAACACTGGCTACACAGCCTCACTATTGGTTTGAACTGTAGAAGGGGGCATCTGCATGAAGCTAATCCCTGGGAGAGACGACAAACATCTCCAGAAGGTGATGTGGCCACACCGTGGCCAGCATGGTGAATCAGCTCCCCCTGGTTAACTGACTGTGTGTTAGTATTCCTTGGATGCTGATGTTTGCTGAAGATCAGTGTCCTGGAATTTCTGGAGTCTCTGCCATGTCTGCAGGTTGCCTTTGAGATTAGTTGCACAGTTAGGAAGGCTGGCTGTTTGAAGAGCAGGCAACAGGAATCACAAACAGCAAACTTATATATTGTGAATGACATTAAAGGCAATATGTAATTATACCCTTTTTTTTTTGGTCTGAGTTGCGACATTACCTATTCACTGCCATCACCCCAAATTTAAAAGCTGATCATCTAAAGCTAGTGAGATAGAAAAGACATAAAATAAAGTAGCAAGATTCATTTAGCCTAATCTTAATTGCAGTGATTTATCACTGTCCACCGGGCATTGCAAAAAAAAAAAAAAAAAAAATTAACAAATTTCATTGAAAGATTAATAGATACCCCGTAATAAACTTAGTCTCCACATCACACATAAAATTAAACATGAAGTTTCCTCATGAGACTCAGGTTATTTTTTATGTACTTGAATTATTATTGCTTTAGTGTTTCCATTTTGCGAAATTTCTGTTTCTGCTTTGTCTTTAAGTGAGATTAGAATTGTTAAAAATTGACTTGACAACCTTAAGGCTCATAAAGCACACAGTGCTAAGTGCTGCTTTGCTGTGCCACAACATGTATGCACGCTTGCTCTGCATACTGTGTCTCAGTCCTCATAGAAGGAGCAGCTGGAAGCCCCATGAGGTCCTGTATGAGTCCTCCTGCTCCATTTCACCCAGCTATTTTCTGAGAGGCTTACTATCACAATCACTTCTGTGTGCAGTCCTGCTACTACGGGGAACAACTAAATGGTCCCGGAGTCAAATGATAAAACTGATGATGAGAGCAACAATATTAAGATGGGAAGCATTCAGGGCTCTGTCTCCCAGCTTGCAACCCACAGACAAGTCGTGCAGTGTGTAAGAAAGGCTCTTCATCCAGCTTTTTATAATGGAGTAATAAGGAAGTCTGAGAGATTTCCTAGGAAGGCTGGAGTTGAGCAAAGAGAAAGCTAACCTACTTTTTTTTAGGGAGATGTAAAGCTGGTATCTATTAATTTAGAAATGCTTCTGTTCCTGTGTCACCATAGGTGTAACAGTGTCATAACTAAAATAAATGCAAAAGTATTTCTCTTTCTGATAGTCTGAACTGGCAAATAATGAATGTTGTCATTACATGATGATGTCAATGAATATGTTTAATCCCATTGCTAACGCACATTTCATAACTTCTGACAAGAAACTTCCATTAACTGCTCTTCCTACCCCCAGGTCATTTCATTCTGATGGCTTTAATTAGACTTTTAAAAGTGGACTGATCTTATTGCATGACATTTTCTCTGAAATTCCTATGTGAACAAAATTTTAACAAATGCTTAAAGGTAATTTATCTTCTTTGAAACTTTATGAATAAATCAAACAAGTAGAGATACCAGGGAAATGAAAATAAAGCTGCACATGATTATGTAAGTAACTCTATTTCATAATCAATGCATTTCTTCCAAGCAAAGTGATAGGTAGAACTGTTTTTTTCCAAAGGATAAATTCAGACATGGGAAGGGCTTAGCATGTCAAGAGTCTATAGCAGTCATTAATTTCCATGTTTGCTGAGATCTGGCAATTGACTAAGAAGTTCCTTGCTTATATGTTTAAGTGCTCCTACAAGTATCACTTGTAGATATAAGTCTCCCTAGGTTACAATGTATAGCTCTGAGTAATTAAGTAACTGAGAACTTGTATGCAGATAAATAAATAGAGTTGATGAGTGTCTGACTGTTGACTTCATTATTTGTTTCGTATTTTTCTTTCCTTTTTCAAGGAATGTGATTCATCTGAATGATGGAATATTTGGTTGAAGGGTTAAAAATAAAATGATACATAAATGATACATAAAATAATCAAAAGTACAAAGATGAGCAATAAGTACTCAACTACATACTTGTAGCAAACTACAAGTAAAAAACTACAGGACTATTTTTTCATCCATTGTTTCAGGGATGTGTGGAGATTTTAGTACCTACTGTTGTTAACAGCTGTTGCTAGCAGTCCTTGTGCTAATTATCAGATTCTTAATATCTCCAAAAATTTGGGGCACAGCACCTAATTACCACTATATTTCCCAAATATATAGCGTCCAGCAAACCTGTAAATGCATGGTTTGTACTATGCTGTCAGATATTCATGCCTTATAACAGAAAGCGCATATGAGGTTTTCTGAAATACTAGTCTTTGATTGTCTAAAGTGTTATTTGTGTAAGAGTTCAAGATCTGGTCACATTCCCTTTGATCCTTCACATTTCGACATCTGTTGAAACTGATAATATTTTGATAGAAGGCTTTAACTGACCGAAATCTGGGAAATGCTGGAGAGAACTTGAAGCAGCACCCACAGTTGTAAAGACCAAAGCTGCAGACTTTCAAGGCCAGGCTGGATGGGGCTCTGGGCAAGCTGACTGAGCTGTGGATGTGCCTGTTCACTGCAGAGGAGTTGGACTAGATGACCTTTAAAAGTCCCTTCCAACTCTAAGAGTTCTGTAATTTTATGATTCCTGTTAGCATAACTTAGCACAACTACTGTCAAAATTGGTCCACATCATTTAGAGCTACATTACCCAAGCTGATGAAAACACTTCTATCAACATAGTCTGACTGCTGTCCTACATCATCTAACATCTTCAGTCCTAAAAAAAGCCCTTAATAGTATAGGGTAAATCTACATGCCAGAGGTAATTGCTCCAAGGGCCCTTTGAAGTTAAGGATCAGGTCAGGTTCGCTAGATTCAAATTGATTAAATCTTGTTGAAAGAACTTGGAAGTTTGTCTATTCAGATTTTCCTCTCACAAGATCTCCACATCCATTAGACCTATTTGTGGCAGTAATATCCAGATTATGGCTGGATTTAGTGTACTGTTAAAAATAAGGATTGTCAGCCTTTGCCTGTGGTGTATGTTTGCAAGCTGCGGGTAACTGTAAGGAAATATTTTATTAGCCAGTAACTGACAATTAAAATCTTCCTCAAACTGCAGAGATATGGACTAGTGCTAGGTATTTCACTTTAAAAGATTGTCTTTATATTTTTAACATCTCATCATCCTAATGAATCTTAGAGATACTACACATAGCTATCCCAATTTATTTCTTAATGAATTTTTATGGTTGTCTTTTCAATAAGCTGGAACTGTTCTTGATTGAGTTAGTCTGATGTACTTAAAAACATACCAGAAATAATGAGTAAGCAGTACATAAAATCAAAAACCTTAACGTAACAAAACTTATGTGGCATTCTGTAATGTATTTCATGTCTGATTTTTATGTTGGCTCAAGTTTTCTGCTACATTCCATCTTGATGAAAAAGGGCATTGCTCATACCTACTGACATTGCTGCCTGTTTAGTTTCACTGCTGCATTAAAAGCAAATGCTTTTTGTCTGGATTCAGGGGCTATATTTCTTCAGAGAAAGAAGCAGGCCAGTGAGATGTATACGAATGGATGCAAAATTACAGCAGTGAAAGGCTTCTTTCACTTAGAGGGCAAGATCTGGGATTTTGCCAAAAAAAGAGAAATAAAAGCTCTTGCAGCTTTAGGTGTTTATGTTTAATACACAATAGCATGCTTAGTGACTAAACAAACAAACAGAAAAAAAACTATTTTGGTAAGAGAAATAAAAGTTAAAATAATATATATATATTCATTTTTCATATATCTTTTAATTTTTATCTTCTGTCATGTCATATATAGATATGGTACAAGGTCTACATATGTAACCATTTTTTAAGAACTTGTACTTAATAGGTTAGTTCAATAGTGGGTTCAGTATTGGTAGTAGTCAAAAATGTGAGTATTGTTTTAACTCAAGGAAAATGCTTGTTCAGTATCTAAGAAATGCTTCATCTCCTGTCATTTAGAAAGGAAAACTGAAGTAAGTTCTGGCTCAGGAGCAGCTGTTGCTTATCTCTAGAGATGCTTCCTTGTTAGATGGGCTAATGGTCTTTGGCTTATGCTTAAATTTTCAATACTTACAAAGTGTAAAGGCTAGTTTGACTGCTTAGAGCTGATGTATAAGATGAAATACTTATCAGCATAGGTATTCAAAACGAGCAGACTAAACCTGTTGTTAATCCTCAGGTTTCTGCCTGCTCAGAATTTATGCAAATTTCAAAGTTGAGCAAGCTGAATCATGGCAAAATGAAGCTGTCATTCACTGTCCTTCAGCCTTCTTGGTGTGTACTGTTGTTGCTTCCACAGTCAGTCATCAGTGAGAAGTCTGTAAAAATGTATGTGAATTGCAAATGTTTTATGAAATGTATTTCCATTTTGTTGAAGAGGTTTGTGTGTGAAGAGTTGCACATTTCAGTGCATCAGTCAATTTATAGTGAAGAATACTGGCAGTGTGGAATGAGTCATAAGCAGTAGCAGAGACTGAAATCCCTATTGGCAATTCAGCTGATAGTTGTACGTTTGTTATGAATTTATGATGTTTTTATACAGGAAGAAAATTTATTTACCACTTATACTATATGTATAAACAATGTCCTTGAGAAATGACAAACTTGAAACAGGCCTCAAATGTTAGGATTGAAGGTGATGATGGAAATGAAAACTTCCTTTTATAAAATGACCATTTCCATTTTCAGGCAACCATGCTTTCCTGGAAATACTTTCCAGTAACTGTTTTTTAAATTTTTTCTCTGCTTTCTATCTCCTCGTGCTTTATTACTTAATGTATTTTTAATGTACTTCTTATTCTAACAAGTAGATAGCATCAAAAGTCACATTTCTTAAGAAATAAATAGAAGACATAACAAAATATTTATATGGATTTAAAATCTAAGAAGATTAGGGTGCAGAGGTAGTAAGACTAAAATGCAAACAAAGTGAGAAAATAAATTTAGGAAAATGTGAAGAGCAAAGAGGTGGTACAAAAACGTTTTGTGAAAAATGTTAAATACTCTTCAAAATTTCACATTGTCAAGGAAGGGGCACTTATGTAGTTCTAGCTAAACTGGAGTAGACTTGAAACACAAAAAACACAAGCTATCATGAGTTTCTTGTCAAGCTGGCATACAGCTTCTCACTCTTTTTTTCTTTTAAGAGCAGGTGACTATAAGTCTGATTACAAGTTCCTCTCTTTTCCCAGTATAATAAGATTAAAACATGAGTAAACAGCTGTTACAGTCATAAGAATCCAGCAGTACTGCACCGTCACAGGTGGTGTAAAGGTCTATAGATATTTATGAAAGCTGGAGCATATCAGGGTATCAGTAGCAAATTATAAATCAGTAGCAGAAGCAGACAAGAAGGGCATGATAATCAACATGCCTCTTCCACGTGTAGTGGTAAGTCATCTCTGCTTCCTTCCATCTTGATTGGTGTATTTAGTTTCTTCATACAGTGGGTTTAACTTGGTTGTTTTAAAAGAATATCTGGCACCAATAGAAATCTAAAATTTACTGTGTTATTAGTGCATCAGATCAAGTCAGTAGTTGTGAAATGTTTTGCTCACTGTTAACTGGAGGTTTTAGGTATGTCACATGATGCATAGAACATTTGCATTTAATAAAACAATCACTAAGATACCAAAGTTTTTGTCTGAGTATGTATGTATGGACTTCAGCATGGCTTGATTGTTCAAAAGCAGCCTTATGCCTCATGGTAGACCCAGCTTCTTCTGAAACATATCAAAATAATCATCACTGAGATTAGCAGGTGGCAGAGGGCAGCTAAAAGAAGCTTCCTACTGCTTGGAACCACATCACTTTGAAAATGTTTGAGTTTATATTCAACTTATGTGCAGACAGGTAATGCAATGACACATCGCCGTTATTACCAATTTGTGTCTGACAGAGCTGATTTAAAAAAAAAAAAACATTCAAACACTCCAACGAAACTCTGTAGTATCTACTTATCAATAGATATCTAAATTATATTGTTTCACACAGAATGTTGAGTCAACTTCACATATGAAAAGATGTTACAATGGGGTCTGTAGCTGATGGCATGCTCTGGAATGCGTTTTATGTTTTTCACTGGGACTTCCTCAGTCTCCCTGAAGGTCATTCTTGCTTGTGAAGCTGCTAGTGCCAATTGGAGTATGCTAACTTGGTGCGGTCATAGCATCCTGCTTATCTGCTAAGATACTGTGTGCATGTATTATTTGATAATATTTACAAAATATTTCAGTGTTTATCTAACATGTTTTGCATGGTGTTTATATTTCTCAGATACACAGATATGGAAAATGGGATGTAAGGGAAGGCAAAGATGCTGATAATAGGGCCTTCATGCTCCTAAGGCTATATGGCACCAAGGCACTCAGCATCAGAATTCTGAGTTTTGGATTTGATACATTTTAGAGGTGATTTGTTGTTCTTCTTCATTGTCTTGTAGAAGTAATGTCCCAGTGAACAGCAAGACATAAGAGCTTTGTGAAAGAGGAAAAATCCTTTTGCAAAGGGAAAAGGCGCCATGTTTGTGAAGAAGTCACAAAGAGAAAGCCCTAAAACATTTTTTTTTTAAATAATTTATTTATTTTGGGATTTAAACATTTTCACTTTATATTAGAATATTTTTAGATATGCTCTTGTTTTTGAACTTATTAAATGTACTTCATTGTGAAAAATGTCTGCATTTTGAAGTTTCTCATTATTATTTAAAAATATTTTCCTGTTATTTGTCAAAGTTAGTGTCTGAAAATGATGTGCCATCAACTAATTTTTTTAATGTAAAACTCTTGACTATTTTCCGCAGTTCTCGAATAGACTTTTTAGAAAAGAGCAAGCGTCTTCGGTACCCACCAATCCAGTTTGCTGGATTAACTCTCAAAATCAAGCCTAACCATCACAGCCTCTACTGCTCCTGTGTATATATTCAGTTGCAGCTGAACAATTGATACGCATGGATACCTCTTACCATGTAACCTTCTATATATGCATATGTATATATGCACATATGGAAATATACAGTGCATTTATTTACTTCTGTTTAATCTAAAGCTTTGGTCCAGTTATACTGATTTCTTCTACTAGAAAAAGCTTGGAACAGTGAATGCAAAAGTTTTTTTAGAATGCAGTCTAAAGCAATGTGCTTTCCACTCACTGCTGTTCAGTATGGTTTGATGGTTACTGCTGCCTACTTGCATAGAGCAAAGAAAGGTCTAAATTGAGAAATTTCCATTTTGCCTGCTAACTAACCAGTTTTAAATACATTTTTGTTTTAAATACTGTACAGGAACTGCTGAGTCATGGCCTGAACCACTGATTGATCACCTGAGAAAGGATTGTGTCAGCCATGGGAGCACAGGTGAAGGCAATTCAGCTGTGTGACTGAAAGGAGTGGAGCCTGGCTCCACCTTTCCTAGACCCCATTTAAGGGCTGACTGCCACTGGGGAAGGGTCTCTTTCAGGAGATCCCTCCTCTGTGGAGTCTTTCCTGTGAATCTAGATCTTCAGATATAGGTGAGCATTCCTCCCTGCTTGTTTCTTTTCCCGTTTTCACCATGATAATCTTTTCAGCTGTAACAAATACTTTAGACATTGTAGGACATTGGAATGATGAATTCCTGATAATTAGTTTAAATGTGAGCAGATCAGTAATAAGTGGACCACAAATATAGGTATCTAATCTGAGATGCTTCCAGACTATGAGACAGAAAAAATTACTTTGAAAAAATGTAGATGTCTGCAGCTCTCTGTGTGTACAGACAAAAATCAGCATCAAATTATAGAGAAAACAGGTTATTCTTCAGGAGAGTGTCTATTTGGAGTAATTTATGAAAGAAGGAAACCTAGGAGTTTTACAAAGGGGGAGCAAGAGCCTGAGTCACCCTGAGAGTAGGGCAAAGGAAACAAATGAAGACAGAATATGAGAAAGATACAGCAGGCTGACAAAGCCAAAGGGAAAAAGCTGAAAGGGATAAGAGAGAAAAGCACAAGAAATAGAGATGAACTTTTGATATTCTTACAGGCTGAAGTGGGGAATTTCAGTTTGATTTAGTAGAGGATGATTGGATGCTGTTCCTTTTTTTTTTCTCACAGTGATTTTTCAAGGAATCGCAGAGTAAAAGGGTTTGAAAGCAGCCTGTGTTTAGTGGCAGTAAATTTAAAAGTAGAAACTGGGGGGATGGGAGGAAGCAGAAAAGGAGACTGAGTGGAACCTTTTCTCCCCGTGCGTAACTGCAAACTTGTCAGTCAATAGCAAATCATGACTAAGCCTTCATTCTTTTTTGCGACTATGACAACAAGAAAAAAATATTTACATAAGGAGGGAAACATTTTTCTCTCAACTTGTTTTCCTTTGTTGTTCTTAACTGGCAGTTTTCCAGTTAACTTTAAGTGAACTTGATTGTACATTTATATATATATATTTAATAAATATGGGTATCTGTACATAAAACAGATTTGGTCAAAGCTACCTCTCTTGTGTTTGCAATAAAACATTTAGATTGTGCCTTCTTTCCTGCATATATTTCTTCCTACCTAATGCCTATTCAATAATAGGCCCTCTTGAGGTAGTCTTCTCCAAGATAGAATTGAATAAATTGCTCAAGATCAGATCTGGAAGGTGGAATGGTCTTTTATATCTTCAAATTTGTTTTATTTCTGCAGTGGTAAAGGATGTTTCTTAGGGAGTATGTTGGAGCAGAATACGACTGGCATTTTTTAAAGACTTCATATCAATAATTGACTATATAAACATGATTGTTAGCAAAAGCAGGCTGAATGCTGTCGTGCGGACTTACGCACATTTATCTCACCCACTTCAAATGAAGCAACTGAATATATATATATATATATATATATATTTAATAAGTTTCATATTTTTTTAGCAATAGTTCCACTCTGGTATCCAAATCAGACTGGCTTGCATAAAAAAGTGCATCTCAATATTAAGAATAATAATAAAGCTTGCTGAGACTCAGTCATTACTAGACATTTATACAGTGATGTAACTTATTCCATCTTTTCAGTAGGAATGATATTTGCTAGCTTATTTTTAACTAAAAATAATAGTTGTCTTTTTCTGTAACTGTCCAAGAGCATAATCATCAGGTTAAGTATTAATACATAATTTTTCTACTGGGAAGTACAAGAGAGTTTAAATTTGACATTACTTTTTATGAGGTGTCTTCTGAATGCGATATACAAAGTTAATTCCCCCATATCCCATATTGGTTATAGGACAAAAGTTCAGCTGATTCAAATAGCCATACGTTTTACTTTAGCTCCTGCTATAGATCTTCCATTTCAAAATGTCAGGTGAATGAAAGGACAGAAGGTAAAAGGGTTCATAACCAGGAGTAAAGTAACCTTTTTTTTAGGTGAGGAACCACTATCTTGTCTCACAATACATATTGGACTGTATTATTTTATTTTCAACATGTAGTTTCATTCTCTCTTCCATATCAGTAGTTTTAAGAACAGACTCTCAAAGCAACTAGAACTGTTAATTTTCATTAGTGTTCCTAAAGGAACAAGAGAGCAATGCTTCTGTTACTTTACAAATATTTACAAAACTTCACTACCCATTTTTGGCCTTCCAGGTGTAAAGTCAAAAGGAGGGGAGCTCTTAGATCTAATAGACTATCTGAATGCAATGTAATTTTTAACTTTCTGAGGAGTCAGTTTAGAAAACAATATGGATTTTACTTCTGCTTTATTTGAGTGGATTCTTATGTTGACGTTACATAATGGTGTAAAATACAACTACATAAAATCATGTTTGTTGGGTTGAAAAGGGCTTCATATTGTATACAGTTTAAATAAACTTGCACAGACAGCATGGATACATCTTGAATTCTTCTCTCCTGTGAAATCTGTCCACTTTATTTGAGGGTTTAATTACTCTTCACTCAAGATTTAAAAGCTGGATTTCTTTCTTGAGTGATTTCTTTCAAACCTCTAGCTTATTTCTTCCCAGAGGTTATCTTAAGTGTTCCACAGTAATTTGGTAGTTAGAGCACTACTTGTCCAGAATATAGGGGAGAGAAATCTCATACCTTCTATTTCAGAGAGATTTCAAGTGTACATCCTCAGTCTTCTGTGAGAATATCCTAAGTTGTTTATCTATTCTATAAGGAATATGACTTCTTTTTTTGGAAAATCCCAATTTGGACCGAAAAGTTCAAGAACCACTGAGCTTTGAGAGAAGGCATAAGACAATGGCCCCTCACTTACAATTCTGACCTGAAAAGAGAATGCAGAATCCTAGTTCCAGTGCAATGCAAAGTAGTTTCCATCAACTGTATTAGTGAGCTATACGATTACACAAGCCACATATTTGTAATAAACTGCCATACAGTATCAGGGATCTGATGTATGATATCCAATCCCATGTCAAATTGGTTGTGACAGAGAGGGAGAAGGGCTATGCAGAGATACTGGGTTTTTTTTGTTTTTGTTTTTCACTGTATAAATAGTAATTTATTTCAGCAGTTGGAAAGAACTTGAAAAGAAAAAGCGATAGTACCTTATTATTTTTTTTTTTAATTTTCTTTTGAATGGGCTTACTTTTTTCCCTGAAAAATTCTGTCATGAAAATGGTACAATGCTGAGAACATTTTTCAGGCTTCATAACTTTAGTTTTTCTCTCAAATCCTGCGATCTGTCATTTCCTTCTCTTTTATCTAGACTGGTATTGCATACCCTGCTAGTTTCCTTTCTGTTTGTAGGATCAAAGAAGCGCTTCTTTTTAGCTTTTGTCTACTTTCCATTTCCATTAGAGATCTGAGACTTGTTCTTTTTCTTCTGTCTCCTATGGACTGTCCTTGGGCCACCTCATTGGATCCCATTTACAGACAGTGTTGCTAAGTACCACCTCTGAACTGACACCTTCTAGATCTTCCCATCACATTTGACCTTTCTTTGTCAGCCTTTCAGATTTCAGCTGTGGCTGTGCTGCTGCTGAACTCAAATTCAAGCTAGCAAGCTTATTTGTGCTTCACAGCTCCAGTGAAAGGTGGTTTAGGTGTCACATTACCTCTCCTGCATCAGCCCCTTGGTGCTAAATGTGCAGAAAGAAGTGTTCTGAGCAATGACAATTTTTCTCTTTGCCATGGAAGGACCTGAACATTATGTAGTCAGAGCTCAGCTTTGCTGTGCATGACACCAGTTTGGCAACCGGGAGTTAATAGAATCAAGGTGGAAAGACTCTTTTCTGATGTGGCTGTAGAAAATATTGCTGATTGCAGTGTCTCTGTGTGGAAATCAGTCTTGTGCTAATGAGTAAATTATTTCAGAGCACAGAGTTTTTGAAGTCTATTGACACTTTTAGACAGATTCTGGTTTTGTGTCTTGGTCATTATATTTGGCTAGTTCTTGCAAAGGAATAATGGCTAGGCCTGCCATTATCACTGGGTACGTAGCATGAGTGTTAATAACAGATTAAACTATATTGCAAGTGGTGGCAAGGAAGATTGCTGCGTGCTGCATTTTTATTACAGATATTGTATCATTGTAATGTATACATCAGTGCTTCCTTGCCCTTCAATTGATCAAGCTGTGACATATGGAACTCTTGAAATAATTATGAATTGAGGCTACAAGTACAAAGATCCTCCAAAATTAACTACATTTCTGTAATGCATAATTAAAATGTTCTTGTCAGCAAATACCATTGATTGCACTTGATGGTACATTATCTATGGTGCATTATGCTCATGTTCCATTGAACTGGCAGAGATACTTGCAAAAGATGGTTAGGTTTTTAATAGGAAGGGATTGGAAATCTATTTCTTTTTCTCATTTTGTTTCCTTATCTGTAGTGTGAATTTAGGCTTAAGGTAAGTATTGACACTGGGGACAGTTTTGAGGAAAATACAGTATATAGGAATAAAACTATTTAAACTTCTCTGGCTTTTTAAATGTAATTATTCAAAAGAAAAGTGAGTCAGTTCATTGTACCTTGAGTACTGAATAAAATTCCTTGCAATAAAGCTTATACCTGATGATCCCTAGCTAAATAATAAACCAAAACACATAATTTTTATTTCCATAGAAAATGTATATTAGATGCATCCTAGATGGTGCAATGCTTAAGACATGATTTTGTGTTAAGCACACTTGAAACTGACTTTATTAAAGCCTTGATTCATATCATGTTGTCGTCATAACCAGATTTATTTCTTTCACATTATGACTGAAAACAGTCTTCTGATATATCCTATCTAGTTTCCTCCTTTTCTTTATCTTTCCCAATATGGTTTATTGGTTGCTTCTCTGAGTCTCTCAATTTGAATTCAAATGCAATTGTCTGCCTTGCTTTACTGCTGCTCCCTCTGAAATCAGCAATGGCCTAGTTGTAACACGTTCAATAACTTCAATTGTATTAACTCTTTTCTTCTTGGTTGGTAATGATATTAATGTGCTGTATATTCAGTTGGCAGACTTCAAGTCTGTGTTTAATTCCACATATCTTTCCTTGAAATGGATTTATTAGCTATGGACAATATAGGGGAATGAATACTTAAATTAACTGAAGATTATCTGAATTTGGCTATATAACAGGTGTTGATTTTGATTAATTTTTTTTACTGAAAACAAACAAAAAATCATTCTAAACCCTAAGCATGAAGAATACTGTAAGAGCCATTACCTTTTCAGTTTCATGCTGTTTTCAGTACGGACTGAGGTGAAAAAATCTATCTTCAAGATTTAACGAAGAGAGAGAAAGGAAGGAAAGATAAAGAGCAGTAGTTGCCTAAAATCACCTTCTTCTCTATTTTGTTACTAAAACCCTTGCTAAACCCACTACTTAGCCTTCTTCCTTTGCTATTTAGCTCTGGAAAACCTCTTACCTACAAAACATGATATTGCCCTCCTGGTCTGCTGCTGATATAGAGGGCAGTTATTTGCTTATTCATTTGGTCTTGAGTGGCAAACAGGGAATGATACGTGCCAGTTTCAATACTATTTAACCCAATGTTCAATGCTATTTAGCAAAGACCATGACTTTTACAACATGTAAGACTTGTCTGGAGAAGAATAAAGGAAATCTTTTTCTTAATTAGCTCTTCTTGAATACTGAGATGATTCGTCTCTCTGACTTGTGATCTTTTCAATTTTCTTTAGGGGCTATGTATAATTTTCTATATTGCTCATGTATAGTGACTCTCAAAATAGGCAGGCTTAACAACTCTGTTCCTGTAGTTCTATCAAGTTATCAAAATCGAGTAGAAAAGTCCATAATAAAATCTTTTTCATAAGAAACATAACTACAATCATTACATTTGATGGGATTTAATAAAAGATCCAGGCGAATTTCCATTCCTTTTGCAAATTACTGCTTGTTTGTTCCTTCACATATCACGGTAGATTAAACAAGCATGAATGGTAGGACTCTATTATTAGTACAGAATGATAAGATAATAGGTCCAGTTATAGAAAATTTGACGTTGATGTTTTACATTCCTCTTTTAGTAGAAGTAGGCCATTAGTAGTACCGTCACCACTATAGCTGATGTATAAGGAAAACATGCTAATGTCTGTCAAAATCCTGACAGCAGCAGTCACCAGTGTCTGAGTATGTCAAGAGTAGAAAACTAGTTTGCGCTAAGAAGGACAATAATTAGTGTGAAGATTCTCACCTTAGTGAACACATGTATTTTAATGGGGGAAAGCACAACTGGAAGATAAAACCCATCACACTGTGTTTTAAATCTTTGCAAATACAAGGAAAACTTCCAGGCATATTCCAGAGCATTCCTTGCTTATCTGATAGGACGCTATGATCAGAAGCATTCCAGAATAGCCCGTTTCTATATAAGCACATGCTTCTGTAAAATATTGCAAAGTAGTGTTAATCTGATAGCTTATAGCTGAACATTTTCTCTTCCTCTGTGTATGCTCACTGTGCTGTGATGAGAACAGGACTATAAATGTTTTGTTTTACCCTCTTCCCAATTGCAAATGAATGCAAGATCAATGGTTCCATTATTGGTTTTTTTTTTTCATCAGTATATTTTTGACAATGTACACTATGAGCATAAGACGATGATTTGACCTCTTTATTGTAGTAGGCTGTGGCAATTATTTTTTTATTGAAATTTCAATTAGCTTTTCTGTTCTTGTAATGTTTTACCTAAATCCTCTTTTAAGTTCCTACTGAGGTTACCAGAAAAGATCATCTAAGCATGACTGTGCTAAAAGGTAGAGGTAAAGAAAACAAATTATTTCTATTGTGTACAAAATTGAGGTCACTTTAGGTTAACTGAATTGGATTCCTTCAAGAGACGAAGACTTTCCACATCATGAAGAATCATTCAGAGAATTCTAATTGAAAAAAAGAAAGACACCAGCCTCTTATAGAAAAGAAAAAGATACCAAGATTAGTACAACTGAACAGGAAAACCTGAAATAGGTTTCACAGACCGTTGCCTTTATGACCCTTATAAAAGAATTGTCAAATGAAAAATGATGCAGAAAGCCCTGCAGATTACAACTCTATTAAACTGTCTAGCAATCTGAGTTCACATAAGACTAATATTAAAAAAAAAAAACAAAAAAAACAGGAATTTAGGATTTATAATTACAATACTTTGGCACCTGAAATACTTCAATGCTAATATAAATTTTAAAGAAAAATCTACATTTGTATTTGACACCAAATTTAAAGATGTTATTCACAGAGACAATTTAATATTTCATTTGGCATTGACTTTTATTGGTAAGATAGATTTTTTTTTTCCCTAGGAAAACTCATTTGTGTTCATTTAAAAAAAAAAAAAAATTAAATACTTTTTCCAGTCTTTAGCTTGCAAAACATGGAACAATTTTAACTGAGTAGTGATGCTACTTTCAGGATATGTAAAGATATTAAATATAGAGAATCCAAAGTTCATTAGCCCTTCTACAAGTGCTAAACGAGTTATGTTTGAAAGCATAATTTTGTCCTCTGTTTTCTGTGAAAATTAATGCTGTTTGCCAAGCATAGTCTCTTTGATGGGAATGCATTTCAATAAGAGAAGTACATAAATTACTTACTAGTTGGTACTAATATAAAGTAAGTCATTCTTGCTAATCCAACTAAGAAGCCAATAAGCCCATTTTCACAATGATAATGCCAGTATAACTCATAGGGCATTTCACTCTGTCCAAGAAAGGAAGAATAAAGAGACTGGCTCCTGTGCATGTGTATGTTACAGGAAAGTGTTTATCAACTGTTTCAGTAGTGTTGAGTCCATTTTATGAAGCACAGGAAAAAAAAAAGTGAGGATTAATAGCCTGTTTCATACCGAAAGGAGGCTTTTAAAAGGCATGACAGGGTGAAATTAATGTAAGCTTAGGGATTTGGTATATCTTCCGATTTGCAATGACACCAGAGATTGTCTGAAATTCACAGTGAGTATAAATGAATGCAAGTCCTCTGCATTCAGTGACCTTACTGAATGTAAGGTCAGTGGGGCCATTTAGTACCTCTCACATTTTCAGTTTGTTGTAAAAGTGCTGCACAGTGGATAAAATTCAGCAATGCATTTTGAAACAAAAATCTATACCTCCAGAAAAGACTGAGTTCTTCTTTAGACTTTAGGGTGATTACGCAGAGAGGAAAAAAAGAGAAAAAAGAGAAAAATGTCAACTACCTCCATCTGTAATCAAAGTGGGTTGCCATAGTGACAGTACCTCCTTTTTTGTGTTAACAGGGGTCAGAGTTCTGTATAATCTTTTTTTTTTTCTTCCTGTCTCACGGAGCTATCCCTTTAAACTTTACAGATGCACAGTTGGCAATTTTAGTCCATTCTTGTTCTTTTTGTTTTTCGTCTTCTAAAAGAAAACAGCTCAAAGAGCTTCAATGTTGCCATTGTAAATTCATACATGAACAGTTCAGGACAATGAGTGATAAGGCTTTTAGAATAATCCTGAATGCGTTTGTTCTGGTTTCCCCGCTTATCTTTATATAGCTCTAAGAGTTACAATCCATGGTTACTCAATGAAAAAAAGGCTGATTTGAAGACCAAGGCAGTTTCCTCTGATCCTGCGTTTCTCCTCCAAGCATGTAACTTAAACAACTGCTGCTTAAAGCTTGTCTTTAAGGGAAAGGAAGATAAAGGATGCTTCCTTCACTTGTTGTGGTGGAGTGTTTTGCAGAAGGAGGGCCTAGATTGCTAACCGCTCACATAAAAATTATGCTTGTATTCAGCATGTCTAAGATCATTGCTCTTAAGCTTTAAACCATTTAATTTCTAAAGATCTGATTGTTGCCAATTTTAGTATCGTAGGAAAAGAAAATATCGAATTCCTGATTTTTGAACACTATTTTCAAAATATGTCTTAAAGTCCATTAAATGAGTGGTAATGTGTAATGTGTTATTTAACTACATTCTTCACATACCTTTCTTCTGATTGGATTCTCCCTCAGACACAGAGAAGTCACCTAGAAGATCCACAATGAAAAAGATGCTTTTAAAGTAAATCTTAGGTCTGTTGGGGAAGCCATAAATCCTTCCTGTATCTGTCAAGCACAGTTATAAGAAAATATACCCGCATGCTTTGAGATTGATTTACCAAAATCTTTTCTGTTTATTTTTGTGTGAAACACCTAGTTGCATCTGAAGGTCATTCCTGTTTACATGGATCAATACACTCTGTAACTGAATGTAGCTGACTTTTTTTTATCTGTTTCTAGCTAGAAATATTCTTGCTTTTTTTTTTTTTTCCTTTGTTAGCTTGATGAATAAAGAGAATAAGGGTTAGCGAACAGCCTGAAACAGAACTCAGTAGACTGCGCAGGTATCTACCCATTTTTAATGAATCTAAGGTTACTTTCAAAAGAAGTTTCAGCAAGGAAAATCATCTAGCGTGGAGTGAAATTTATGGAAGAAAAATGGGACCATGACAATTTCACCGTGATAGAGACTGCATAATAATATGAGAATACTGAAAGATCAAAATCGACATATGCAAAGAAATACCTAGAATCTAAATCCAGGAGATCTGTGAGCATTTAGGAGAAGATGGAAGAGATTCTATGGGTTATGTCACATAAATTTTCAAGTACAGTCAGAGTGTAAGTTGTAGGAGAAATGAACAGTGTTACAGTGGAGAAATGAACTAACACAGGCATGTCCAATCTACAGCCCACAGCCAAATGCTGCCCAACGCAGCTCAGGATGCAGCCTGTCCTGCTGAGTGGCCCAGCCTGGACCCAGATGCAGTTGCACACCCATTGCTTAGCACCAACTGAACATTGCTAACCTATTATCTCTATCCGGACTGAAACAAGGGTGCAGGTGCAGTGCCAAATCAAGTTATGGCAAATAATTGTACACATTTTGATACACTGGCTAAGCTCAGTCCTGTGAACAGCAAAAAGTATTTAGTCACACTTTCTGTTTCAATAAAGGAATTTGAAAACAAGTTTCAAGTCTACAAAAAATATATATTTTTTTAGTATGTTACTGAATCAATTTTTAGTCAGTGTAAATATGCAACCTGCAGATTTTCATATGGAATGTATAGAGCTTCAGTCAAATATTCAACTAAAAAAAAGCTGATCATGTCTTTCTACTGGACTTATCTTAGGAGGGAGAGCATCCCCCATTTCACTGTCATGCCTTATTCATGTAATTGCTTTTTGGTAGTATGTACATTTGTGAACAAATGTTTTCAAGAATGAAGCACAGGAGAAATAAAACTTCATCAAAAGCCTCTGATGAACGCCTTCAGAACTCACTAAGAATTTAAACCACATTCATGGACTACACTAACGTATTACCTCACAAAAACAAGGTCAAATATCCCACTAGTTCTATGGATTTGTTGTTCTTGTTTGATTGATAGGTAGATACAGATATAGCTTTATGAGGGCTGTTTTGAAATTCCAGACCCATGTAAATTGCTGAAATTATTCAGGTGTCTGTTGTTTTTCATTCTTTGAAGTTAGTTCATTTTGCTTTTCTCTCACATAGCCAGCATTCCTGTCAAGTGATGCTGTGAAGAGTTTCACTGTAGTTTCAGCTAACACATTGCCTGCTGAACAATCTTATGAATGCTATGAAAAGGTACTGGAACAGGCTGCCCGGAGAGGTTGTGGATGCCCCGTCCCTGGAAGTGTTCAAGGCCAGATTGGATGGGACCCTGGGCAGCCTGGTTTAGCATTAAATGGGGAGGTTGGTGGCCCTGTATGTGGCAGGGGGGTTGGAGATTCATGATCCTTGAGGTCCCTTCCACCCCTGGCCATTCTGTGAAAAGAAGATAGTGTTTGCTGAGGTTTCTTCCATTCTGTGAAAAGAAGATAGTGTTTGCTGAGGTTTCTTCTTGCATATATACAAGGATACACGTGATTGTTTTGGAGTGTTTCTGGGTAAATTTTCATTGGAAACAGTCACTTCATTTTCACAATAGTGTAATTCTTCCCTGTTCGCTGTTGCTGATTTTGTTGTTTGTTCATTTGTTAGCCCCCTAAAGGTCTCCATTACTCAATGGGAAGTACCATTTTTGTGAATTGCTCTGTACTATTTCTTCTATTTGTGGAAGCTCCCAAATGCTACTGCATTATGTAATCTGTTTGCCAAGGCTGTTCTCCTGGCCCCACAAAGGTATGTGTGAAGATCTGGAACTGAGCTGTTTTCTATGTCTACTTTTCACTTTATGTTGAATTTTTATTATGTTAAGATCCTGTATTGAGGCTTTTCCAGAATAACTCTCTTAAAAGTTGGAGTTTTGTCAAAAATTTTCACCTGAGTTTGTGATCTGGTTAGATTTATGTGTACATATAGAGAGGAGAGCAAGAGATAAAGATGAAGTTTCTGACATCTGTTAAGAAAGGCAATTCATTCTCACCTGAATAAAACTGATCCCAGTAGGATAGGCAGCAGAGATTCTAGGTTAGTGGCACATAATATTAATGACACTGTTGGTTGTAAAAGTCACTGAACTCTGCAGATGCTTACAGATTAGAATCTGAAACTAAATATGAGCCATCACCTTTATACTGCGCGTGACATAAACAGAAGGCAGGACTTGCATGGCTCATATTATGGTTTAAATTGTTAACTACTAAGGCAAAGAGACATCATGAAAGATCAGTAGCCTTCTCACCTATTGTTATTAGATCCTCACAGGTTTTGATTATTATGCATCTGACATTAATAAAAGGTTAAAGTAAATATTACAGTAACATTATTGGATTAAAGTTTCTCTTTTATCAGCAGCAGTTTTTCCTGTCCTTGGTAATGATCTAAATATAAAATTTTTCAAAGAGCATTGTGCTATTACTGCCAGAGAACTGCCATTGTATTAATCTCTGTTCCCCAAGAAAGCAGAAAGTGGAAGAACAGGTCATTAGCACGTGACTGCTTTCAAGAGGAGGCATGCTGTCCTTTCTAATTAAGGTATCTGTATCAGAAAAAAGAGGATAGAAATTTTAAAGCAACTTAAATAGCTTCATACCCCAAAGCATGAAAGAATGCCTCAGCTAGACTGTTTTTCCTCTTCATATATAAGCAGGGTGTTACAAAGATTTAAAGTACTGGTAGCTACGTATCAGGCTGAAAGAAGCATTGTTCTATGTACTGCTCTAGAAGCACAAGTTTTTATGTCTGTGTATTAATGTTTAAGTAGACCAACATGAACCTCCTGTTCTTAAAATATCCTTAGGTTTGGTTTGCTTAAAAAAGAGACAGCAAACAACATTATCTGTTTAGCTGATTCTTATATGTTGGTTAATAATGAATAAGCTGCCTGGCTGGTATGTTTTCAAGTTACTCACTGAATTTATAGATACTGAAAAGAGTCTGAAATAACAGTGATATAAACAGGTAATCAAGCACTGAAGAAAAACTGTCTTTCATCGTATGCACGTTTTATTACTCTCAAGGTACATGGATCTTACTGTTGATTCTGCACTGGCCATTTTATTTGGCTGTGGAAATTGCTTCTACACGCAAAGTTGAGGACAGTCTTTATGTAGAAGTACTAGTATCCTAACATTTCTGGTGCGTGCCTCTGTTTTATTAAAACAAATGTCCTAAATATAATATCATAAAATTATCAATTTTATAATGTCTGTTTCTTATCTCAGACCAATGTTTGTTATTATAAAGCTAATATACATGATGCTGCTATGTTTCCAGCCATATTAGAAGAGAACAAACACTGCAATAGCCAATAAGAATTGAATTCCTCCTGTCCTACTATTTAGTTTGTTTAAATGCATCCTTTTTCTGAGAGATGCTTTTAGCTAATTAATTTCCCCAATAAGTTCCATGTGAATTTGGTCTCTGCTCTAAGAAAAGTTTGGAAAAGTTAGGCCGTTCAAAAGAAGTAATATCTGGGGAACTGTTCCAGGGAAAAACGTGTAATGACGGTGTTGGATCATACTCTTTCTATATGCTGTATTGTAAAGAAGCTTAGCTGAAGGATATGATTTCAGTTACGTGGTTTATATTAACTGCACTTTTTATCCTCTGTAACAATTAGGTTTGACAATCTCATATATGTCACACGTCCATAAGTACTGCAGAACAGTGCTCCACTATTGTACCAAAATTTTAGATGTATGAATTGGTTCTTGAATAAGTGTGAATAACCTATTGGTTCACTGATCTGTGTAGGTGACTCGTTCAAAATTACAGGCCTTTGTTAAATGATTAAAGCTAATTCTTATTTTTGCAGAATACATTTTGTTCTGGCTTACTCTTCCTTTCAGAACCTCTTTTCTTCTTCAGAATTTTGGTATATAAACAATGTTTGTACAAGAAAATTGTTAGTGCCACAACTTTTCCTAACGTAGAAATTACACTTCTGATGACTATTCTACCCCACACTTTACTGAGTAAAACTATGAGTAGGCCAATAGAGATAGAAAATCTTAAAAAAATCCTCTGAGATAGTTGGGAAACTCAGAACAAAGTTATTTAGGGCATAATCAATGCTATTTTAGTCTTCTGGTGTTCAAGTACTATTCTGCAAACTAGATTCAAAAAGCCCTAAAGAAATAAAGCAGCCAATTTCCTCCCTATTAAACTGAAATGCTTGGAGTAAAGCACCTGAAGCACTTTGGCAATTTAATTCATAGATGTAGGTTATATTTGTTGCCTATTACTGCATTGTGCTTCAAGATTTCTGTTCTTTCTGATGTTGTTAGAAAGATAGCAATGAAGAGATATTAATCTAACTAGGAACAAATTCAATTTTTACTCAAGTATCCTAAAATACTTCAGAAATGTCAGTATAGGGCTGTCTTGGGGTCCAAGGTCCTTATTCCATTGGTTTTATACGACCAATCCTTTTTTTTTTTTTCATTGCTATTAGCACCGGCTCAGTATTCTCCCTGCTGACTTGATGCCCTGCTGACCTCTGATGGCCTCACATCAATTCAGCTGTTAGGGTCTAGGTAGTCTTTAGCACTGTTACAGCAACCATGCTTGAGAATTTGCATGGCATTTTCTACTTTTTTGCTGCTTAAAGTATCATTTTTTTTTTTTTCCTTCCTCTTTCTTCTTTGTCTACTACTTTTCCGCTGTTTCAACTAGGCTGTTAGACTCCTTAAACTTTGTATATCTGCTTAACTATCAGTGAATGTTTTTTTGGTGGTCTTTTGTTTTGGTAATTTAAAGAATGCTTTTAACATCTTATGGATCATTAAACAGCAATACGAGTTCTTAGTTATTATTCTAAGAAAAGAAAAATAAATTAGGAACAAGAGAGTGGCTTAAAACTAGTGGGAGCATATCTTCAGTAGGAAAAAGAAAATGGAACAAAATACTCAGGAACACTTTGGACTATGCCCTCAAATTATCTAAGAATGGTAAGAAATGCAAACGCAGTATCTCCAGATCTGTTTAATATTTGATGATTTGAATAAAGATTACCTTTTTATTTATTTTGGAATTCGGCTTTTACATCTTAAATTCATTTCACAAATACTTGCATATTTATTTTCATAAAAACTGTATGGTATTTAGAATTCTTTCATAGGGCATGTCAGCCATTTTATTTTTCCATGTATATTTGAAGAAGTGGGAAAAAAATGTACTTGAGCTCAAGTTGGTTCTAAGGATTCCTCTTGTAATCTGCACTAGCATAATCACTGATTTCAACTGCAGTGTTTTTCTGCAAGGATGGGATCATGAAGGCTGGAAATTTTGGGAGGCTGAGGTGCTTCATGAGTATTTCAGAAGGAAAGCTTTGTTTGTGTAATGACTGAAACCTTTAAGAGCGTTGCTGTTGACTATAGAACTTAGCTACTATTTTGAAATTCTTTTGCTTTTGATGGCTATCTGTTTTCCTTATAAATAGAAATGTGCCTCTCGGCATGCTGTTCTTCCCCCCAGCTTTGCACCTTATGTTGCTCTGCCATGTATGTGTTGGCCTTGGATTGCTTTATTTTCTTCCTGCAGGGGGAACAAGATAATGTTTTCTTCAGATAGCTTTCAGAGCACTGGTGTTATACCCTCAGTTTAGGCTCTGGTCACTCCTTCCCTCTCTGTATGGGATGTGATGATGTGATTAAGTGATTCTGCTAGACTGAGCATGGAAATACTATTGCTTGTTTTTTTACTTAAGGAAGTTCTGCATCTGGATCTGTGGGAAAAAGTAATCTGAACTAGCATAGGATATGCTTGCTTTTAAAGTGAATATTTTTAAAAATCCAAAAATGTTGAATTGCTGTGTGATACACCTGATGAATATATTGGAGAAATACTATCTCCAAATATATTCACCATATTAATTGAACGATGTTTTCTGTTCTGAGTGATGCTAGCAGAATAAACCCCAGAACTTGTTCTTCCTTTGAGAAATGAGGAAATATTTTTAATTATTACTGTTCTTTTTTAAACTCAACTTTGAAAAACTAGGAAGTAAAATACCTGTAATATCAGGAGATGTTTTGAGGTTGTCAGTGAGCAAGATACATTTTAAGTCATTTGACAATAGTATGAGATCTTCCCTCTTTTTTGCATATTTCTAATTTTAATATGATTTAAAAAATGCTGCACTTGGAGAAGAGTCTGTACTACAGATATTTCTGGATTTCAGGGAAATGCTGTAATGAAAATGTGGTAGTGAAGTTGAATAAACTAGTTGCAATGGAAATTCTAAAGAACAATTACATTTTTCTTTGGTCTTTGGGTACTAATACTGAAAGCATAGAGGCTTTGTTGGTTATGATGGGTTTTGGAAACCAGGATGTCTGTAACAGAAAAGGCAAAATTGCTCAAGAACTTACTTATCCTAAATTATTAACAACATAAAGTACACAATTTGAGAATTTCATAGTACTTAAGCTGAAAGTGAGCCAAAAGCAGGAGCTAACACTTGCATTTTTTTTTTCCTTCTTTTCCTCTATCCTTGATTCTTATAAAGAAACATAGGCTTGAAGCATTGCAGCTGGCAAAATCTGATGCAACTGACTTACTGACTTTCATTAATTTTGGATAAGAGCACTGTAGCAAAATCTGTTGAGCAAGGAATTTGCCTTTATATATCTAACAGAAATGGTAACATAGGAAAACACTTGAAACTAAGGTTTTCCCTTCTAGTTGCACACTAAGCTGTGGACATTACATCATATAACATAAGCTCTCTTTCTTACAGTAGTCTTCTTAATAATTATTTTTCTTGTGACATCAATCTCTCTTTGACAAAAACATGTGTTAGTGATAGCATGGTTTCATGAAACTGTTTTTATATTAGAAAATGTAGAAGTTCAGTAGTGAACGAGAACATATATTTGTAAACTGTTAAGCAATCTATATCCTTCTATGTTTCAAAAAATAAAATACTTGAAGCAGCAGGAGGCCAGAGGAGTGGTTTTTGTTTGTTTTTCCAAACAAATAATTGTAATGATGTCAGTGCTATGAAGAATACTGTCAAAGAAACTTTTTCTTTTATGGGAAAAAAAAAAAAAAAGTTGATTATTGTGTAGTTCCTGAAAGTTTTCTACAGTGATTACAACTGATCCATTGGTTAATGTTAGGGATCTTTTCTAAAAACAAATCCAGACACTCTCATTTCCCCAAACAGTCACAGATTAAGTCTATAGTCAAGTAAAAGGTTTGTGTTGTTTGTGTTCCACCAATGCATTCTCAAAGTATATGGCAAGAAGTCTCCTGGGAATGGAGGTAGAGAAAATGGTGAATGGGAAATGAACTGGAAATAGGAGTTTTGAATGAAATTGTATATTGAGATGATGCTCTACAAAGGCTTTTGTGTCAGAGCTTTAATACGGGTATGGAAAAAAGAGCAGGTGCAGCTAAATGTAAAGGTGCAGTATGTATAATGCTTTATAAGTAAAAATTGTTGGCTTTTTTGATGATTTGTCAGCTTTGCTGATCAGTACATGAAAATACAAAAAGACTCACTGAACCACTTACCTATCAGGAAAGTGGATGAGTTACAAAGAATGTGGATTTCATTTTCATGGCTGGGTTTCCTAGGCATGTGTCACATCCCACCCATAAAGGGAGGGATAGTCATGTTTTCAGATTTCATGAATACCTCTGGTTGGATTAAGGTAAAACAATTTGCAGAGTTCCTCACACAATCATCAGATTTAATGAGAATCTACGTATACAATTATCCCCAAAATACTGGTAATCTAATGTTTAGAACCTATCTTAATCTGTGTGGCTAAACTGTATGACCTTAAGGAACCAAAATAAGTCTCACAAATACTTAACACCTTTATGAGGGATACAGCTTTTAAGAAACAAAAATTGGCCTTGCAATTACTTAATTTTATGAGAGAAAAAGAATGAAAAGAGCAAACTAAGGAAAATGGAGTAAAAACAATAGTCAGATAATGAACAAGAGAAAGATTGATCACCGGTCTATTCCAAAGAGTTCCAGTGTTGGCCTGCTGTGCTGGAGAAAGGATGAGGAGGTTTAAGTCTCCAACCAGAAAACAGCAGCAAACAAAGAAGACAACCCCCTGGATCCCTTATGAGGCATCCTTTATGCCTGCTACTTTTGCAGGTATGCTGCACCATCCCAAGGTTGCAAAAACAAGTTTGTCAAAAGTAAGTTTATAGCCAAAACTTTCTTGCAGGAAGGCTAAGCCAGCTAGAGGACAGGACATACTTGCCGATGTCAGCCTTCAGCTGGTTATCATGGTGATGACTTTGCACGGCAAGTGCTTGAGACATACCAAGCACACCCCAGAAAGTGTTTTTTGTTGTTTTTTTACAGCGTGTATAAAAGAAGTCAGTAGCTTTCCTACACTTCCACAGAACTTATGTTCTCTGGGGAGTGGCAGAAGGGAAGAAAATATTTGTGTTAAATTCACTTTGTTTTCCTTTCATGAAACATGCCTTTCCCATCCCATGCCCAATTAGTATTTTCTGGTGCTCCTACGTGGCACTCTTTATACTATGAAATCATTTATGTGGCCAGTTCCTCAGATTACTTAAGGAAATTTGAGTGATAAAACAGTGGAATGTTATCTGTAAAATCAGACAAAGAAAAACCTTGGCCAACAATAGCAAGTGGCAAAGGTGTTAAAAGAACAGCAGTAGTTTAAGGAATTTATCTAGTGGCTAAACTGTCCAGCAATTTCTACTGAAGGATAGAAAGGAAAAAACAATTATTCTTGGCCAAGAGTCAGGGCTAAGGTATTTTTCTTTTGATTAACACTAATTTCTATTTCAAATTGAGTACATTTAGGCTAGTTACCTTTTTGTGAAGTAATTTTTTAGTCTTTGAAAGTAAAAATGTTATTTAGCTAAGAATTTTGAGTGCATCGTTTGCATACTGAATTTCTTTTATTTTTGACAAGTTTAAGCCAGTGCCTAATGTTAGTGTAATTAGTTCATAATGTTCATGACCCACTCTGGGATCATTCACAAAAGTGCTCTATAAACATTAAAGATGACCTGTGACTAGAGTATTTTATCGTATGCTGCTGAGAACATCCCTGCATTGTAGGAAATGGGAACTGGATCCCATTTAGCTCTTGCTTATCCACCTTTTGCAGTTTGCAGTAGAGAAGAAATGGTAAAGTTTCCCGCACCCTCTCTTATTAAACTGCTTTTATATTTGTCCGTTCACATCCAGATGTAGTCCAGTGTAAATGTAAAGCATCATTCACTTTCCTTTTAACAAGAATGCAGAAGAAAATAAGTACATCTAGATGGTACAAAGACTGATCACTCATGGAAGAGGGATGGATATAGCCCTTCTCCAGTATTGGAGAAGAGACTCAGAAGTATCAGATTGTGTAATTTTTTTTTTGTTTGATTTTCTTTTTGTTTCTTGAGATAAATTTACTACAGAAGTAAGCCATTACATTCTTAAATACTGGACTTGGGGAACAGGAGAGTTTCACTTCCAAACTTTTAAACAATAATATATAATTTCCTGATTGCTTTTTTTTTTTTTAATAAAAGCAGGGAGAAGAAAAAAATAGCATCATTTTGGAAAAATTCCATAGAGAGTAATACTCTTTTTCAGTACGTATTCTTCTATTTGCTGTGCGTATTTTCAGACAGTTATAGGAATACTATCCTTTCAGTCTCCCACTATTTTACAGATCTAATGTTGTTGTGGTGTTATCGCTATGCCAAGATATCACCTTGATTAAAAAAAAAAAAAAAACCAACAATAGACTCTAAAATATGCTCAGTTCCAAATCTGTGATATGTTTAGAAAAATTGTTGCTTGTTACTTTCAAGATGCCTTTAAATCTACTGTTGTGATGGTTGTGGTGTACAAAGTATAAACAAGCACAACTCGATCTCTAGATGTTGTTCATAAGTTGAACTTTTCTGGAACAAAAGCCTGAGTTATAATTTGAACTTCAGTGATGCTACAAGGAAACTTAAATCTGAAATTTGCTTTCAAAACAAAAAGACAAAAGACAGAAACTCCCCACTAAGGAAGGCTTTCAGCCTTGAATGTTCTAAATCTATGTAGTTTCAATCTTATTGATATAGTAGTTTTCACAAAATTGTCTCTCCGAAATGTACTACTTCTTATGCTAACCTTCTTAAGTGTAACTACTGGGGCTATTCTCTGCTGATTAAGAAAGTTTTTAAAAAAAAAAAAAAAAAGAATTGTGACATCATTTGATACTATTTAATAAATCTGGACATGTGAAAACAAAATACATGATTAAAAAGGAATGGAATTTTAAAAGTAAAAAAAATATCATTTTTCTTGCCCCTAAGTGATTTACTTATTCCTGTTTTTCAAAATTTTTGCAGTTAATTGTCTTTCACCTAACTTTTAAGTCAGTGATGGGTATTTTGCCCTCTGCTCACTACTGACTTGGTCTGATTATTCTTGAATAAATGGTCAATAGCAATTTCAGTCTGTGCTTCTCTTTACAGAAGGGTAGTGAAGTCATATGTGGAAAGGGTACCTGCAGGAACATGGTTAAAAGAGAGTTGGTATGCTTCGCTGATTGAAAAATGGGTAGGAATTACAGAGGCTTTACAGTGGATAGCACTGTAGGCAAGGTTTGTGTAGCAAAGAAAAGACACTGATATTTCAGGGAGAACAGAACACATTTGAGAAGAGATGGCATAATGTCTGTAACTGCATCCAGACCAATCTCCAGTGAAACAGTGTGTTACTTCGTGATTAATATTACTTCCTACATGGCTGAGACTTGATACTACCTCATATGCTCTTAAGGTATTATTTTGGGGCACCAAATAACTGAAAGGAAAATTTAGGATGGAAATTGCCCTTTTAAAACAGAGAAAGAAGGAAAGTATGTTTAAATTGAAATGAAATATCTTTCCAAGTTGTTGCTTGTTTTGAAGTCTGCTAGTACTTGAGAAGTTGCATTCTGAACTAATCATTAGCATATTCACAGTCTTTCATTATTAAAAGAACCACTTAAGTATCAACAGGTTCTTGATTTACCTCTTTGACATCACAACCATTTTTTTCTTTCAAAATATTATTACTCCAGGTAAAGAACAAGCTTCTGAGGAAAAGTTTCCATGTAAGATAATGAAAATAAGAAAACGAGCTATAAAAAACTTTGTATAGCAAATTTTGAGAATGTCAGAACTCTTACTGGGGATCTTTAAGAAGATGTTTCCAAAAGGATTTGTATCTTTGATTAACATATAGGCATGTAGTTACAGCCAGTTCTACAGAAATGCTTATGTTCACACTGGCAGTGTTTAGTTATTTACTGTGTAGTGTAGCATTTTGAAGCACTATGCTTCCACAAATCTTGCAGGTCTTACCTTAAATTTCAGTGTTTTTAATAAAAATGACACGCTTGAGGTTGTAACAAGACCTGAAAACTTGTTCTATTTGGTTAGGCTCTTTTAATCAGCCAGTGAATCACTGGCACATCCCAAGCTCTAAGTCCTGGTCTTCATTATTGCCTTCTGTTATGTATTTCTCTTTACCTCATTTCTTTCCTACTATCATCCTTTAGGGGAAATGAAAATTGATGAAATGGTGCATATCTTCTTATGAAATTAGACCTGTAAGTAACTAGCATTAATTAATAGCAGGAGATAGAAGTGTAACTAATGCTAAAGTAAATGTGGTTCTGGAAGCTGTTTACCTACTTACCAATTATTCAAATTATATTCAGGGGATCAACATGTGTCTATCCTTTCTGTAAACATTTTGTGTGCACAGAAATAGTGAAAGCAGTCACAAATAACAGCAGTGAAAATTAAAAAAAGAAAAAAAATCTGTAAACACAGAATAGTCCATCTTTTAAGTTTATATTTGGGGTGGGATATTTAAACCAGAAAATTGTTCCGGGCTTTTTTTTTTTCCTTCTTACACTCCGTCTGATTATCAGGAAAATAACATCGAGACACTGAAATTTAAGATGCGAGGAAAACATCTGTGTTACTCAGAAGAAACAACCTAGAATTGTTCTCAGGTAGAGAGAGAGGGTGATGAGGTTTAAGTGCTTCAGAGCTTTTTAGAGTAGCCTTCTCCACACCTCATCCTACTGTAAACCAGCTTTAAAGACTGCCTTGCTCCCCGTGTTTTAAGCCACATCCAGAAATCTACGTACCTTTCTCAGGTAGGAAGAATCCTTCAAGAGCTTTACTATGTTGAAGTCTGTAAGTTTAGAGGAGTGGGATATACCTGTGTAGGAACAGACTTTAGCACAAGAACAGTGCATATTTTGCTCAGGGATCATGTCTTGTTTTTCCCTCTGAGTAAACCTTTGGTGTTGGAAGACACTGCAGTTTCTAGAAAAGTCTGTGAAAGCTTTCTGCACCTCAGAATAAATATATGTCTACTCTTTCTTTAATTTTTGTCATTGTTTTCTCTAAACTTTTAACCCCAATTGTTCTAGAAGAAAAGAAGAGGTCATTTGCTGTTATTTCCATCTTAAGGCATAGACTCCTTGTAAATGCACTCTATACCTGGTCATCAAATGTGACACATCAGCAGGAGGCTACAAGTGTCTTAGGGTATTATTTGCATGCATCTCTCCACTGCTGTGCTGCAGTGGAGATATCAGATAAACTGTAAACTGATAAATATTTGCTCAAGCTGTCAGTATTCAGTTAATGATTTCATTTAGTGCTCTATAAATATGAAGACTATGTGGCACTTATAGAATAATTCAATTTATTTCTTTTTCTTCAGTTAAAAAAAAAAAGAAAAAGACAACCAATAGGTGCAAGTGCTATAGCATGTATAGGTTTTGTCCTTAGAGTAGTTATATCAGTGGAATCCAATCTGTTCCAGAAGTAAAAAGTAGATTTACATCCATGTTATACATGTGAAGTTAAAAGGACTCTGGTGTGTAGGAACAGAGAAATAACCTGAAGCAAACTGTTCCAACACCAACGCAGCTGCTTTCCAATGCTGCATGTTAATCCACTTGGCTTTACATTCAGCTCTGTGTTGCACAGTGTCTTCTAGCTCAGGACTTGCTGGAATACATCCTCAGCTGAGGTAAAAGGATATGGGGAATCATGCTTGGAGGCTGAGTTTTATCACCTCTGTTTGCAGCCTTGTTTTGAATCTGATCCTCCTCCTACCTCTTGCTGGTATAGGAGAGCTGAATTAGTGAAAGCATAGAGTTATTTGATTTAGAAGGGAGCCTTAAAGGTTATCTGTTCCAATTCCCTGCAATGTCCCCTGCAATGAACAGGAACACCCACAGCTCCATCAGATGCTCAGAGCCTTGACCAGCTTGACCTTTAATGTCTCCAGAGATGGGACATCTACCACCTCTCTGGGCATTCTGTGCCAGTGCTCGCCACCCTTACTGTAAAAAACTTATATCCAATCTAAATCTCCCCTCTCTTAATCTGAAACCATTACTCCTTGTCCTCTGCCTTAGCTTCAGCAGGGATTAAATTGTTTTCTCAGGGTGTCTGGTATAATGCTGTATTTTGGTTCTAGAAAAAAAATAATGCTGATAATACACCAATGTTTATAGCTGCTGCTATATACAGAGCCAAGGCCATACAGCAAAGTCCAAAGGAGCTGGGAGGGAAAAGAATTAGGACAGCTGACTTGTACTGGCCAAAGAGATATGCCATACCATACAAAATCACATGGAAGGAATTTTGAAGGAGGTGGGAGTGCAGCTTGCTCTTTTCCATTGCTCAGGGACCAAACTGCATATTGGTCATCAGGTGGTGAGCAATTCCTTGTGCATCACTTGTTATATACATTTATATCTATACATATTTGTCATAATTATTATCTTTATCTTAGTTGTTTTTCAACCCATGGGTTCTGCTTTGTTTTTTCAATTCTCTCCCCCATCCCACTGGGAAGGAGGAAGTGAGGAAACAATTGTGTGATGCTCAGCCACCTGCTGGGCTAAATCACAGCATCCCATCACAGCAGACCCTGCTAAAGAGTCTATCCCCTTCTTTCTTACAGCCCCCCTTTAGATACTGAAAGACTGCTATCAGGTCTCCAGGAGCCTTCTCATAAGAGTGTTGTTCCTTCCCTTGCATCATTTTTGTGGCCTTCAACTGAGAATATCTGATGGGATAAAACACTCTGCTGTGGCTGGTGCTGTCAGCTGAAGGTCACTAAAAACCCCATGGATCTTTCTGTAATCTCAGGAGGGACTTGTAAGAGTGATTATTTCTGGAACACAGCAGATGTCCACTCCTCTTAATGCTGCCTGAGGTAAAAACAGCTGCTGTAATGTGTCCATTCTATCTTTCCAACTTAAAAATGCTGCATTACCATGGTGAAGGGAGACTTGTACAGCATCAGCCACCTAAAAGGAGTACAGGAAGGGGGAGACAGGGATTTAATTTAGGTTAATTAAATGGAGTGACAGCCTAGGGTAAGCTTTCCTTTTCTACACTGTATATTTGTGGGGAAGAAAAAAATATCTTGCTCATCATTTTAGCAATGACCTGTATGTGTACTGGGTTCATTACACAGCACCCAGCCTTAATGATTGCTGGGGAGGATGTGGAGAAATGCCTGGTTGAGTTCTCCTTCCCCAGGCGAAGGAGCAGGTTCCTCGGCCAGCCAAAGCTTCTCTAGGACAGAAGGAATGAAGCTTTTCTAAGAGTTCAAGAGGACTTGGAGTTCAACAAAGACAGTGAGTAGAATGTCTATACTAGAAAGTAAAATGAAAGGAAAGGTACTATACGATACTAGCCAGAGGGGATCTCTTATCTGCTTCATCAATGATTTCTCACATTTTTGCTTAGATATATCTTGTTTCAGGTCAGAAGTTGTGTCATAATGTGAGTCATCTTTCAAGACTGTTTGTCTAGGCAAGTGTAATAAGATCATCTTACAGAAAATTAGGGACAACTCTATCTCAAAGTTCTGAGTGTAGTTATGCTTGAGGAGGACAGATCAGGAATTACTGGAAATAGGGAAAATATAATCAGGGAGTGGTAAGCTGGCAAAAGTTATTACTATTCACTGGATAAAATCTGTACAAAATTTCACGTGCCCAGTTACTATTGATACTTTCCTGAGTTGTTTTTTTTTTTTTTTTTTAAAGCATTTAATTTTCAAACAGTCAACTCTCTTGAATTAGTCAGAATTAAAATCCATATGGAGATGTTCATATATTCAGTGATGACCGTTGGTTTCATGCTCTCTTTCTTTCACTATTTACACTTACCTTCAGAACATCTCCACAATGTGCTACATACATAGCATAAGAAATTCTAGTTTATCCTACTTCTCCATAGGAATAATAGTTTTAAACCTCTTCCTTTTGTAGCTTATAGTCAACCTAATAATATAAAAAATTAAATTCAAATATCAGCTAAACAGTAACTGTCTTGTCCTTGCACTGTATATTTCCATCACTTTTAAGTTGTTTACTAGAATATATCCAAACAAGGTTTCTTATTCTCTTCTGATGAGATCTGAATTATTGAAAGATTGCATCTTGAGTGCAAAACTCACAGAATGCCTGAAAGAACCTAAATCTATTCCAGACAGTATAAATAATTCATAAATTCATACCCAATTCTTCTCTCAGGTGTGGGAATGCCATTGCTTATTTACAGCACATTTAAGGGAAAGAAGAAATCTTGTTTTATTAACATCTCTATGCTTTTAGATAAAGCTGGACATACTTTTCCATTTACTCCGAAGAGCACTAATCACCTTTATTTTTTTTCTTTGAAAGTTACTTTGTTCTTCGTTTGTTAACTTAAATTAACAAATTTGCATAGATATATATTTTTAAAGCATGCTCCAGTCAAGAAGAGATAATATTATTTGTGTTATCTGATGTGGTCCTTTCAAAATGAGAGCTTTGAGAACAACGTGGGAGAGATCACACTAGATTTTGGTTTTGTTGTGCCTGGCAAAGGACAGTAAGTGTGTCCACAATAACTTTCAAGGTCTTGGCATTTGTTTTCTTTCTGCTATAATCTCTGCAAACCAAAATTTCCTAAATGTTTTTGGAGTGAAAATTATAGATGTATACTTAAATATTTAATGCAGGACTCCCTTCTTCATAACTGACCAGTAAGTTCAATCTCTCTTAGCCAGTGCCCTGTGTAAGTATTCACACTGATTACCTTCTATGAAGTCTTTTGATACTTCTGCTAATAACTGTAACAGGCTTGTTAGTTTGTTCGTGTTGTCTCCAACTACTGTGATTTATTCCAATTGATAAAAGAAAGGAGAAACTAAGAAATATGTAGTATGCACTAACCCATGCTTTGTTTTCTGCTACGTTGGTAGAGATAGACTCGTGGGGAAAAGTTACATGCAAGCATCTGACTTCTGAATCTGTTTTTAATATTTAGATTAGGCAAGTCTAAGAGCTAGTGTAAACTTACTGGTCTTAATTGTTACACTCAATAAAGACTTCACATATTTGTCTCTTCTGACAGTAATATTTCATGGTTTACAGAAAAGGAAAGTAGTCTGCCCTGATAAGAGTTGAATATGGTGAGACTAAATTTGCATCAAGAAGATATCAAAACAGTACTAAAAGTCTATTTTTAGTTAGTGTATATATGTATACTGTATTTTTAGTTAATGGTTCAGATAAGGGAGGAAAACAATCATTTTCTCAGCAGGTTTTTTTTTAGTGACTCCATTCTTTTTCTGACTTTTTGCTTCTCTTTTGGAAAAGTGTTCAGCCTGCTTTGGCATCATCACCCTGATACATTTTTCACATATTTAAAAATTAGGAAACTGTTCTCTGACTTTCCTCTCTATTTACCTGGTTGTAGTCCTGTCTAATCTCTGTCTTGGACATCTATGGAGGGGATGCTTGTAGATATTTTCTTAGTTCAGTTTAACTTTCTTCCCCAGTCAGGCTAGAGATAAAAAAAAAAAAAAGTTTTATTTTCTGAAGCCCTTTTTCCTCAACTTGTCCTCTTCAGTCCACTTCAAATCTTGCCTGAAATGTAAACAAATTTTTCTCTATGTAGCTTTTATTGAGTTTGCTAATGATTCTTAATATTTTTTCTGCACATTTAATCATTGTTCCCTTCTCCAACAGATTATATTCTGCTACCTTCTTATCTATTCTAGGAATGTAGATTTATGCTTGATCACACATCTCAGACTTTCAAAAGTAATAGGAAAAAGGATATAGAGATAACAGCCTTCACATTAAACCTATTTTAGGTGGCCCTGCTATGAGCAGAGTTCTGTATTAGTTAATCTCCCAAGCTCTCCATCATTCTGTGTGCAGGTCTGAGGAAGGATGGGAATACCCTATACCCTGGTTCCACAGTCTTGCTCTTCAAGACAAGTCATATTGATTGTATGTCAAAGCCTCCCTGAATGCCCTTTTCTCAAATCTGGGAACTAATGAGGAATAAATGTGATCTTAGCGTTGCCTTCAGTCCTGTTTACTGGCTAGATTGGCTTGAAGTAGGACAGAGTGAATGGTAAGTCACTCAGGATGTCTTCCAAAAAAAATATGCTCTCAGAAAAAGAAACTGGGACAGAAAACTGTGATTGAAATGTCTTTCTGGGCTATAGTGACTCCTACAATAACTCATGAGTTATTAATACCAGAAGTAGTTTACATGCTGTCTGTACCTCACAACTGTGCCTAGAGTGACACCATAGCCTACAGCATGCCTGGTAGAGTCCAGACTTGCATTTTTTTGTGTCAAAGCTTCCACTGAATCCACTGATGTGGAAATAGGAAATAGGTCCACAGCCCTTCAGGGATTAAAAGACTGTGTAATTCAATTTCAGCGGCTGATAAATGTTCATTTAAATTATGAACTGTGCAACATATCCGCATGTTTTCAACTGGTGCAGCTCCTGTTTTATGCTGTTATTTAGAAGGCTTCTACTAAAATTAAAAATCTGAATCTCTTTTGATCACCTTCTCAGTAGTGTTTCTGAAATAAATGCCTATATGATCAAGCTGCTGTATGACATGTTTAGTTTACATACATTGTTTTAAAACCTTTGTGGACTTATCTTAATTCTTTGTGCAGCGTGGTAGTGTTGTGGGTTATTTTTCTTTGTTTCCTTTTTCCTCATAAATGGTAAAGAACACATTCACATATCCTGATTCTCACTTCACTGCCACCAGTACACAGTCATCTTCTGGGGGAGGGGAGGTTGATGTGTGTGTTCATTTTGTACAGAAAAGAACAAGAACTAGCAGGATTATTTTTTTAGACAACGGTAGATCCACATTCCTGAAATAATCACAATTTTTGTGACCTTAAGCAACTCTTTCGTGGAGAGTTCTGTGCACATGATATTTATTTACCCAAACCCACTCACTCAGATACTTTCCTTATTGTGCCTTATTATGTTTGAACAAATTAATTCCCTATTTTCTTTGTGCCCTCTCTGTTTATCTTCCTCTCTCCCACTTTCCCCATGTGAATCTAGAAATGAATGGGTGTTATTACAGAGGACGCTTGAGATTCAGTATCATATTGCTAATCCTAAATACTATTATGGTTTGAGATAAAAGTGATTGCCTGTATGAATTGCTCCTTAGTCAGATAACTTGCAATAATTTGACTCTATCAGAACTGAAGTTTCTATTCTGTTGAGAGAATAGAAAATCCCTGAAAATGTTTATGCTTAATTTTGTACTTGTAAAGTAAATCTGATCTTGCTTCACTTCTAGACACCTTCAGCTTTGTATTAAGATCTTACCAGTTTATAAAGAATGATTTAGAACATAAAGAATACCTGCTTTTATAGTCTCTTACTATTTTTATTCTAAGTTCTTGCATCAAATATGTTTTGGAGGAGAAATATTTCTGTTTATTCTCTTATTTGTTCTAAACAGTTTTTAAGGACTGGTAATCTTCTGGGTTGTGTCTTACTTTAGTGTGGTTGCCTGTACTTCTTTTAGTCAAAAATGTGCTTGAAATCATCTGTATGTAGGAATGCCAATAGAACTTGTTCTGTTAAGTCTCTTTCAAAGCTAGTTTGCTTATTTATTTACTTTCATCTTCAATAGCTAGCCTTTCAGACTAGTCTCTGTCTGATAATTATGAGAGCTCAGTAGTGAAACTACCTGTTGTTTCAGGGTACATTTGGATCAGAGAGACAGTATATGCTAGGAGTAGAGGCAAGCAACTACTCACTCAAGTCATCACAGAGGCATACACTTAGATAACTCCAATAAGTGGCAAGCAGAAACTCCCTAAGCAAGTGAAATATGAATTCTAGTAAGCTGATAGAGAAGCTCCATAAGTAGGCGCAAAGGCGCAATATGACTTACTAACCTTCCAGTGAAAGACAAAATGCCAAGTAGAAGAGAAGAAACATACCAGCAATGGGCTTGGTAGGAAGTGCAATTTTTCCCCCACACCTCTTTTTTTTTTTTTTTTTTTTTTAATTCAGGATTATTTTTTGGTCAGGACCATTACATCCCTGACACACCTGTTCAAAAAAGATTCCCTACTTAATTATTTTCCTATGAAATTTATAAGAATTCACAGTTAATAAAAATAAAAATATTGTAAAGGGAAAATAATTGCAGGGGAAATGGACAATTTATTTTTTAAATCTTTTCTGCTACAGATCTCCTCTAAGATTCTGTGAAAATCCCTTAAATCAGTGCTCAGGGAAAAAAGAAAAAAAAAAGTCTGTTTCTTCCCTCTCAGTGTTGGATGATATGACTGAGGATTGTGAAAGCTTCTGCACATAACAATGTGCTTAAAACAAGCCTGCTTTCTCTCCTGATTTGTCTGACATCTTATCACTTTTTTCCCCCATATACAAAATACAGATAATACATTTTCTCTTATTTTGAATATTTTTATTCTGACAGTAATAAGGACTAAACACTACACAGTTAATAAGAAAGGAAACCATTCTGGATGCTCAAAAGACCTGGTTGGTGTTATGAAAATAAAGCATGAAGTCAGTGTTGGAAATTCTTTTTTTTCACTGAGCAGAGCTACTGATGCAAGGAAACTTCTAATGGAGAAAAATAATTGGTGATCACACAGTATCAACACAGAAACATGTTGTGTGCATGCTTTAAAATGTCAGCATGTCTTGATGTGCAAGAGCTTAACATCAGAAGTATTTAATTTGACATATGTAATTTTCCCTCCATGAAATATTATTTTGACAAGTTTCCACTTCTCTTGCTATGCTATGAAAAAAGATTAGCAATAAAAAAGTCAATACTAGGTTATTCTTGTTGAGTGTCACAGTGTGTGCAAGACGTTCTGGAGAAAGATAGAAGTGCATTTTCTTCACAGCAATTTTGAGGAATGGTACTGTAAGAATGCATTAGGGAATAGACAATTCCTTTAATCTTAGAGATTTCACATACTCATGCCTCATACAGTCACTTTTCTAGTTGCTGTCTTAACAAAGTTGACTCTGTTAAAATTGAAAGATTGAAAGTCATAGAAAGGAGCAAAGTAGGTATCTGTACTAATCAGTATTCAGAGGAGGGAAATGGAGTCTGAAAAGTAGAAAGAAAATCAACCTGAAGCCATATTGTTGATGAGAGGCCACCTTGACTCTGACAAGTACAAAAGAATCTCTGTGTCATGTGAAATCTCTACAGAGTAATTTTGAAGTAGTGAATTTGAGAAAAACCATGGGACTCTAGGCCAGCTATCACACTGAAAATGAATTATTAATTTCTCTGCTTGTGAATTATCAATCGCAGGTACATGATCTTTGTCCAAGATGATAGGTTTGTTGTACTGAGGGAAAGCAATTCCTGTAATTCATATTTTGTTTTTGGTTTTTGCTGTTGTTGTTACTTTTTTTTTTTTTTTTTTTAACTATATTTAGTCACTGAGAGGAAGAGATGAGAAGGAAACAAAATCTTGTTAAAGGATTTCTGTATTTATTTGAAGATGAACAGAACATTTTGAAAAAGTACAACTTTACTCCTGTCTAGCTGACATGCTGACATGCCACAAACCAGTACTTTTTCTGTGGAAGTTGACAGTGCGCAGGGAGGGAGTTGGAAAAAAAGAGCAAACAACTTGAAATATGCAAACTTGAACCCTATTAGACTGCCATGTCACAAAAGACTGGTAGGATCAAGTTTAGGTTTTGTTAGATCTGAAATTGGTCCCCGTGTCCTGAATGTCTCATTCCCTTCAATTACAGATACTGGTTTTTGAAACTTGAAATAGTTTCCAACAGGAGTGATGGAAATGCTCTCTCTCAAAGTAAAAGTCTTTTGCAAAGTTTATTTTGCAAAACTAACTAAGCACAAACCAGTGGAATTCAGAACCTATCAACACTTTTGGTTACCTTATCTGTTGTTTTGGCAAACAGTTTTTAGTGTGGTTGCACTGAACCCTTGTGATTAAAGTAATAAATACCTACATAGGTATCTAATATAGATACAAAGATGTAAATGCTGATTTTTAACAAAAAGCATACATGTAGTTTTGAAAGTAGACATTAATATGTAAGATATATTAATTATGAGTGTCAAGTCTTCCTAAACTCAACCCAGGATGACAGGACCCTATACTCTCTCAAGGCAGTCTGGGGAATCCCTGCATTTTGCTTCACTGTAAAGCTGCCAGTTAATAAGTGATGAAGTAATGCTACTGCAAAGAATTCAGTACTGTACTGGCATTCATGAATTTTACTAGCACATTTTAACAAGTGGCTTTGTTATATCTGTTCTGTAGAAATATGAATTTTGATAATAAAATTGAAAATCCCTCCAATTAACAATTTATGACTATTTCTCTGGTTCCTTCATGTATCGTTGTTTTAGATGTCTTGTTATTTTTATTTAAAGACCTGCTTTATACTACATGTTCCTGAGGAATGAATGGGTAGATAATAATGGGAAGACTCTGAAGAAAAGCTGCATGCAGTGTACATTTGAAAACATTTGCAGTTGCTCAGAGTATGCAGAGCACCCAACTCTCATTTTCAGGACAGTTGTCTATCTGACACCTTTTTTGTTTTAGTCTAGAAACTGCCCCACAAGAAACCAGAAGTCTTTGCATATAATCAATCTTGTTTATTCATATCTGTATTGTTTGTGTGTGTTTGTGTTACAAGTTAATAGCTATCTTTTCCATGATTACTTATTCCTTTGTACTTGAATGCATTGATTTGTTTCATGTCACTCTTGTTTAGTTTAGTTTTTTAGGCCCTCCGTAGGGCCTAAAAGTAAGGGTGTCTGTAACTGTGTAGATACCACACTTATGTATGTGGTAAATGATTTTTTTAGAAACATTGAATAGAAATATTCTATTTATATATTTTGAATAGAAACATTCAAAAACATTGTTTTGTTGTGAAAATATTTTAAAGAACAAAACAAAAATTCAACCGCATAGAATCAATAAAATTGAGTGGTTAGTCAATAGAAGATCATAACAAAAGAAGAATATATAACCTTGAGGAATCACTAAGTCAGCTCAAATGCAATACAGATATAAAGAAATTAGAAAATCATTCTCAACAAGCCAAGGAAGAGAATGAAATAAACATATGTAGAGCATGGAGATGTTTTACAGTGTGAGAGAAATCTAAGATTTAAGCAATACTGCAATCTTTTTTCTTTTTTTTTTTTTTTTCCAGTAGATGTCTAAACTTTAGAGTTTAATCAAGTTTAAACTAAACTAAAACTTAATTAAGTTTATACTAAAGTTTAATTAAGACATTGTTTAACCCCATTGCTTGCGTACCATATTGTGAGATAATTAAATTGCTCTGGAAAATGTACATTTCAGAGCATGACTCTGTTTTTTTGTTTCTACTTTCCATCTGCGGTTTTGTAATGAATGTAGGTTTTTTCATTTATTTTATACACGTTTATTTCCATAAAGAACAATTTCAGGTAGCGTGTTTAGAATGATTTGCTGTTTTCAGGATGAGACTAATAGATTGATAATGCATTTGGAGAAAAATTTAAGGAAGTGCAGCTTAATTAGTATCTAGAAGAATCAAGCCCCCCTTTGACTAGTGCCATGTTTATTAAAACTAAGAAATAAGCTCTATTTTCTTTAGAAGAGGTACATGTTTTATACCTGTAGTTTCGTAACCTCCTCACTGTGTTTGGAAGATACAGTAGTAGATCTAAAGTAGCTTGCTTTGAAAACAAATAAAACAGAAACAAAACATAAGACCAACCAACCAAGTCTTCTCCCAAAAGAAAAATTAAGATTATTTAATGTTCAAGACATGGTGGGTGGAAGGTATAGAAGTGTAAAACTTAAATCACTTTTAACTTTTGAAGTATTTAGAATATTTTGCTGACTCTGGTTTTCAGCAGCACTCATTCATGAGTTACATTAGTTATAGGAGCCACAGTCATAGTAGAGGATGTCTTCTACAATATAGATAATATATTACAGGGGACTTTGCATATGAATAATGCAAAAGGTTTGAGTGGTTCAGTGAGGGGAGAAGAGGCTATTCAAATGGATTCTTGCACTGACAGGTTTTAGGGGTCATTTCTAAAGATTTCACCCTAACAAATTGGTTGTATTTAAAAGCTTAATAAAATTTAAAGCTGTGTTACTAGACTGCATCAGTTCTTGGTACAATGGTTTATTTTAAAGCATTTAAACTGTGCCTGTCAAGTAAATTACATATCCAAGAAATACAACTGACAAGTGCACTGGATGGAATGTAGTCTTAGCTGCTTTGAATTTTAAGCACTATGATACAGTACATGAGAAGCTTTATAATGAAAAACATCCATTTCCTTTTTGCAAAATGTTTGCATTACTTGGAACTCTTGTTCCAGCTTGTGCTCTCACTCTGAAATCATTTCAAAGGAGTTATTGATGTCTCCACATAATTTTTATGGTTCTCTTTGCATTCTTGCATGGCTTTTTAGTCTTACCAATTTTTGATTTTATATATATACGCGTATTTTACTTTTTGTTTATATTACTTATTATTTATAAGCTGGGGGGGTAGGGGTGCAAGTTGTGGACCTCAGACAGAAATGTGGAGTCTTCGAGGTAAATGAATGGAAAATAGTGTATTAAGAGATCATATTTCAAGACTGTACACTTAGGTAGCAGCACAGTGGATTTCTTGTTACTTGTTTATCAGACTCCTCATAAAGCAATGTTTAGTAGAATTCACAAAACATGATAGGTTGTCTTTTCAGTGATTACCAAGAAGTTCAGCTGCTTTTTGTAGTAGTTATGTAATGACTTCAGGGTATTTAAGATTATGTGCTGTACCTGGGCTGTCATAGATAAATAATTTGTGTACAGTATTAATTGCAGTAAGTTTTGCTGTGGAGCATTTGGTGGTCATGTAGCAGGAAGAGAGCAAATGGCAAAGGTCTTAGTTTTTGCTGTTCATCAGACTTTTAAATATCATTACACATGCTGTTTTGAATGCAGAGACATCAAAGTGATCTTTCTTGTTGGCATTGTTACAGAAGACCAAAATTAATGATGATAAAGGTATAATGTTATTCTGAACTTTTGTCTTTGAGGTCTGGCTGTAAATAATATACTAAAAGCATGAGACTGAACAAAACATAACTTCCATAGTTTAAAGGCTAATTGAACAGGAATTCTCCTAGCTGCAGAGCCATCAGTATGAGAACAGCTTGAACGCATGCGGTGAAGGCACGCAATGTACCTGTGGAAGCAGTAAGAGCAGCAACTTGAGCTTAAGCAAAAACAAACTCTATATGTAGTATCTATGTAGGCTATATGTGTAGTATCTATGTAGGCTATATGTAGTATCCCAAGCTTGTTTCTACTGATTTCCTATCCCATAGCAAAAAAGAGTTCTCTGCTGAATAACATGCATTCTTATTCATTTTCAGTGGTAAGGATTAACAATACTAGGCAATTGATCATTGTAATGACCTTTTTGAGTTTTTAAGACTACAGTTGTAAGGTGGCCAAAGGGTAAGTAAGGTATTGGACTAATTTACAAATTTTGTCCTCTGTGGCTGGAGTGAATTTCACTAGTAGCGTTTGATAGTGTGGTAAAATATGAATAATAGATTTCAATTTGTCCTACAAGGTATTTACAAAGATATTTTAAGATACAAGACACTGCTTGACAAATTTGTGTTTTCTTTTTTGCTGTATGTTTGTTGATTGGTTTGAAATCAGAATATTCTAGGGGAAGAGTTCTAGGTACTTTGAGCACTTCTAGAAAAGCAGGGAAGTGCTTTGTGATGTATTCCTACAAAAAGCCTGAAAAGTGGGGAAAGTCAGGAGCCCCTGCTACAGTTGTTGGAATGAAGTACGTGGACTTCTTTCTTTGGTTTTAGTCCAGTACTAAAATCCTCATACTCCAGTAATGCAAGTTCAGGTGCTTTCCCTGCATCCTTCTTTCAGGAATTTCCAGAGGAAATGTGAAAATATCTTTGTTCTATTGTTTGGCAACATAACACTGGAAATTACTTGGATCTTAAAGGTGCAGGCAAACTACATCTGTCACAACATTTCCACTTTCAAAAATCTTAGCATTCTTAAGAAAAAGTTTTTTTTTTTTTCTCCTGAGAGTTCTGATATGTTTGCAGTTTGCATTCTGCTCTGTCATCAACCAAGAGGCAACCACAGGACTGCCTATGTATTCATTTTTTGTATATTTATTTTTCTCTTGATGTTTAATCTTAGTTTAATCTAAGAACTGTATGTTGGTCATCAGGTGGCTAATCTGGTATATAATTGTGCCCTACCACATGCCTGTATGATTTATCAAAACAAGGAATTATTTCTTGAAGTTGGAGAACCTTGGTGTTATTTACATGAGTCAGGAATTTGAATCAGATAAATGTTAATTAGGAGAAATAGTCTGTCCTTCCTCATCACTTTAACTGAATGAAAAGACAGTGACTGCTTTTTCTCCTTTCCCCTGCTGCTTCATATAATGAAAAATGTAATATTGTTAATGAAAGGTAAAATGAACAGGGAAGTACTTACACCTGTGTTTGCGATAGCATTAAGAGCTTAATGAAGGTGGAATCCTCGTTATTGATGAAATTCAACTGATTTTTATTTAATAAAATGCTTTTGTTCTGTTGCATAATTGCAGTTTTAATCTTTTTTTTTTTTTTAAGACATCAGATTTATTGAATGTTATCTATACTTATTGCTCTCAAGATATTGCTAATTAAGAGGACAGTATGACCCCTTTATTCAAGGCTAAATTCTACTGAGTTAACAGGAATTGTTCTCTTCTGAGGTTTACCTGTATAGATCTATAATCCAAGATAATGGATTTCATTCATTTAAGTAGAAAGGGAAAGAAGGAATTTCACCTACATGGACTGTTACCTGTCACAGATAAGCAACAGTTAAAGCATAAAGTTTTGTTCAGCATTTTTATGAATTATCTTTTTTTCCCTTATTTTGACTTTGCTCATGCTGCAGTCTGATATGTAGTCCATGCTGAATAACCCTGTTGACATTGCAAGGTGAGAAATATACCGTGTATCAACTTCTTAACATAGATGAAATTGATTGAGTTTTAAACTTGGATCCTATTTCTGGAAACGCTTTTCTTTCTTCCTGTATGGGAAGTGTTGAGTCACAGCCTGACTGATTGATCACTTGAGGCAAGGACTGAGTCAGTCCAGGGAGCACAGGTGAAGGCAATTCACCTGTGTGACTAGAAGGGGTGGAGCCTGGCTTCACCTCTCCTAGACCCAATTTAAGGGCTGACTACTGCTAAGGGGGATCTCTTTTTGGAGCTTTTTACTGTAAGCCTAGGATATAGGTGAGGATTTCAGTTTTTATTTTCTCTTTCCACTATGATAATCTTTCTAACTATAAACCTGTAAAATACCATGCTAGTCTTCTAACTGTACATCTGTTAATTGTATGCTTCCTTACCCCACTATAGTGCTAATTACCCTTGATATTATTACAAAGTTTTATTAAATGTATTTCTGTAATTTAGTGTTACCGTTTTGATCTATAGAAGAGTACGTTTTTTAGGGATCTAGGTTGTGGAATCCAGTACATGGTGAGTGCATCATCTGAGCAGCATTCTTGAATAAGAGAGAGTGTATTTTAAATCTGGAATGAAACATTTGTATTTGCTGTAATACTAAGATCTTACATAATACTGTAGAACTGTCTGGAGTCTTTCATTAATATTTTTTCTTTAAGTTAAGTAGCTACTTAAAAATCTATTTTAACCTCTAAATCTTCAAGTCACACAATATTTAAGACAGGTGTTATTTATATTTTATTTAATTGGTGTTCTGGCCTTCTAAGAGAAAACAGGGCTGTCTAGATTTTACTCATCTTTATTGATGAAAGTCAGCAGTCACCATTCCCTCTGATCTTGCAGCATTCTAATGCTAGTGAATATGCTAGTTCATAATTCTTACTAATTTGTAAGATGAAATTTAATAAACTTCTTATACTTTCATACAATCATAAAGGAATTGTGTCAAAAAAGGTGGGAAAGGTGAAATATTCAGACTACAGGCATCCTTAGAGGTTTCCAGGAAAGTTTCTGTCTCAGTGAAATTATTTAAAGATTCACCTTTTGAGTGTGGTCTGCCTGTAAATTGATTTCACAACCTGGTGGACATAAGGTCGTGATCACAAAGAATATGTAATAAGAATGTTTTTTTAAATGACAATAGATTGAATGTCACAGCATTTTTCCTCATCTGTTTATAGTAATTGTGATGCAGCTGTTGCATTCATTTGCATGATAAGTAATATGCCTTCTTTCTCTTGTTACTAATAATCTAACTTCAAACAAGTAAAGTAGCATAACAAAATCGCTTCTTTTAGTCTTTCCTATAGGTTGAACAGATCAAACTTTTATATCAAGATGTTCACGTTATCTGAATGTTACAGTAAGAAAAATGCAGACAAAACTATTCCTTTTGCAGCAATTTATTCCTTGTCCCAGGAAAATGCCTATTGCCCTCTTGAGGCACTGAGAATATAGATGAAAGAGCTAGAAAAATAAATGCTAATTCACCAGGGCACTGCGCTGAAGATTAAAGAAAGGTAGAAAAGGAAGTGTGATGTGACTTTAAGAAAAAGTTTAGAAATCATGATTTCACAGTAGAGCCCTGTGATTACTGAGACATTTCCTGCAAATGAATTAATTCAGTTCTCCAGTTTGGATTCTAGGAAGATTATAGAGTTTCTGTTTAGTGCTTTGAAATTCTCATATAAAAAGATGGTGAAGAGTCCAAAAATATAACAAACAAGACCAAAGTGCACATAATTTTGCACTTCTTCTCACTCCTGTCATGTAACAAAATCTATGAACATTTAAGAGCTCCAGTTTAGAACTATGAGATTTTTTTGGTAGTTACTTTTTATGCAAGACTGGGGATCGGATCCATATCCACTACCCTGATAAATTTATTTCACCTTGTTTCATTCCAATTATGGGACAGACTCTTTAGCAGGGTCTGTGGTGATAGAGCAAGGGGAAATGGCTTCAAGCTCAGGGAGGGTAGATTTATGTTAGATATAAGGAAAAAATATTTTACAGTGAGGATGGTGAGAGACTGGAACAGGTTATCTAGCGTTGTGATTGATGCCCCACTCCTGAACACTTTTAAGGTGAGACTGGATGAGGCTCTGGGCAACCTGATCTAGCTATGTGTCCATGTTCATTGCAGGGGAGTTGGATTAGATTTCCCTCAGAGATCCCTTTCAACTCTAAGGATTCTATGATTCTGTGAATTAGAAATTGGTTTCATATCAGTTCTACTCTATAATTGTCAACTGATGTTGTACACTCTGTTTAATTGTCTGCAAGGATATTTAGGTGGCAGATGTCTAGGTAATGTGCTTTTAGAAGCTTTGAAAAGGTTGAGGAACAGCTGATTTTGAGTTCAAAGCATAGTTTGTTTGCCTAATAACAGAAAAACTTCCAACTAGATTTTATAATGACTTCCTGATTGTATTGTGTCTATAAGCAAATATTAATTCTTTTGCAGTTAAATTAATTTCTGTTCTAGGTACTAAAAACTGTGTGTGTATACAAACTAAACATAGCTTAAAAAAACACAAGATAACTTATATTTGTAAAATTGTGAATGTGTAGATAAATGCTGGATGAAGAGTAATGCAACTGCTTGGTAAATTTAAAGAACACTGAAGAACAATCACCAAATTCCAGGGGAAATTGGAAATTCTATGCTCAGCTTTGAGCTCCAGAGCCTCTGGTGAGTTTAATCTCTTTTTGAGGTGCTGAAAGATTACCAAAATACAAGGGAGAAAATGCCCTACAATAAATGACTGAAGGGGCTGTTTATTCTGGGGAAAAGGAGGCTGAGGGGAGATGTTATTGCTCTCTTCCAATATGTGAAAGGTGCTTACAGTGAGAGCAGGGTTGGTCTCTTTTCACTGGTGACAGGACAAAGGGAAATAGCCTCAAGCTGTGCCAGGGTAAGTTTAGGTTGGATATCAGGAAACATTTCTTTACAGAAGGGGTTGTTAAGCACTGGAATAGGCTCCCCAGGGAGGTGGTTGAGTCACCATTCCTGGATGTGTTTAAAAACTGTTTGGATGTGATGCTCAGGGACATGATTTAGTGGAGGGTTGTTAGAGTTAGGGTGGTATGGTTAGGTTGCAGTTGGACTTGATGATCTTTAAGGTCTTTTCCAACCTGAGCAATTATATGATTCTGTTTGTACTCAGCAGTAGAACTGTGAAAAGGACTTTCACTCAATGTTTTAAGGTTTCTGAGCAAACCTAGAAAGTTTAACTCAGAAGTTTGATCTGTTTATTAATCATCCTTAGAAGTTGAACTTCAGCCTATTTCAACTTTTTACTGTACTTGTCAATCAAGTCCAGAGAAATGGACTACATCAATATGACCTGGAAGTCCTAACTGTTCAATTTTGAGAAATTACCTCTCATTTTAGTTTATCATACTATGGTTGTTTTAATTCCAGCCTACCGTGATATTGTTCACATTAATTCTTAAAAACTCATGCAATAATTTTATTTAATGTTTCTTCTTTTCACTTGCCCTACCAAAGAACTGAAAGCTACTAAAATCTATGTGTTTCAATTAAAAGAAAATTTTGTGGGGCGCAATTACCTAAGTTTTGTCACATTTTATTTACAGATTAACTGCCTACAAAGATAGCGCTTAAAATTCATGTTCTAAGACTCTTAGTTTCAAAAGATACAGACTTATCTCATAGTCTCAGTAGCTGTTTCTGTCCTGCTCAGTTTGCAAAACTTCAGAGTAGAGAAAAGCAGAATGGTATGCAAGTTTGGGCAAACCCTAGTCCAGAGCTTCCATTCATAAAACCTGATGTGGCACCAATTTCATTTGATAACAGGTGGTAAGGCTGATCTAGATGCCTCTGAGCTCTTCTCCTATAAATAGCTTTGATTTATTTAAAATTAAATTGCACTGCATAGATGTATATGTCTTTTAATGCGACTTCTTTTTTTTGTTGCACTGGTATTCAGCTTTTCCATCCAAATCACGTCTGGATTCTCCTGAGGCTGATAATGTTCATAACAGCAGCATGCTCCCTAGAACCAAACACAGGGATGGAAATACTCTGTAAACTTCTGTTGGTACTTGCTGAAGTATTTGAGGTTCCGAGTACAGAGTTCCTAGAAAGCATGCAAATACTTTATTATTAAAAAATGATGCATTTGACTAAGCTGTCAAATAATGGCCCTGAAAACAGAACAAAATCTTCAACAAGTGCTGTATGCCAATACGTACTTCCTGTAAAATGTCAAGGATGATAGCAGTAATTTCCCATCCTCCAGATCTTTGCAACTTTTGGGGCTTTCAAGTGGTGTAGACGTATTTGTGTGTTTTATGACCCTTAGTGGATTTTCCATTTAAGTATTTGCTGAGTGTCCTCTTGAATCTATCCAGATGTCTATTAGAATATTCTCTGGCAGCTAGTCCTTCTGGTTTGCTATCAGTTGCCAGTTCTTCACATGTGTTTGAAACTTGTCATCGTCTACTTTCACTTGCTGACCCCCTGGTTTTTGTATTGGATTAAGAAAGTGAATAAGTGATTCCTGTAGAATGCTTAGGAGTAAATATTCTTAAACTGTTTCTAGCTCTCTCTGGCATGAGGAGCTTCTACTTAAGGTCTTAAGTAGTACCTTAAATAAGGTGATTTTTCAGTTACCAGTGGTCAGTGTTACAGTTCACCCCTAAACCTTTTCCAATGTTTTTCTATACCTTAGTGTGGAAGTTTGAGGTGGAGGGAACTGAAAGTATCAGACCTGACTTCAGCCAGTACTATTCCTTCCTTGGAGAAAATGTCTACGAAACATGGGATATGTATGCTTTGACTTTATCAATTTCTCTTAAAATACATTTAACTCTTTCTCCAGGGAAATGAGGTCAGGAAGATATAAAACTCCAGAATTTTTTATGGAATGCTTGCTGAATGCTTGTTTTGCAGTGTTGCAATGCAAGTGAAAGTGAATGGAGCAGAAGTGAATAGAGGTGTGTTTGTGTAAGACTACAGGCTATGCTATCTACAATTATTAAACTCAGAATGCAAGGAACTTAACACTATATGAGCCAAATCTGTAAAGAACGCATATAATTTCTATTGCTATCATTTTCTAGCTAAGAATTAATCTTGCAACATTGAATCAGATATCACTTTGAATTGCAGAGGAAGAAGCTAAAACACCTATTAGTGAACACTTTCACGTGGCCTGTGACCTTGGCTTATCTGCTTTCTCTCTATCTTTTATTTTGTGATTTTAATGAACTTGCCTTTTCATCCATTGTAAATTTATTCTTGTTAGCCTATGTCCAGGAGAACAATTTAAAATAATTCCATAGTTTGATTTTTATTGAAAGATTACCAGAGCCTAAGGCTTGACTGTCATGGTCTCAATATGTGTTGTACATTTAATATAACTTTTATATGGTAAACATTAATATTATTATTCTGGCTTTCTTATTCACACTATAGATTTTCAAAACAACTGTTTTCTTTGACTGATTTTTTTTTTTTCTCAAATACAGTTTTAATGTATGTAAACTGTCAAGCACAGGATTTCCATCTTCAGAGGACTCCTTAAGCCATAAAAGAGAATACTACAAAAATGATTATTTAATATGTATTCTAATGTTTTTTTCTAAAATTCATTTTTTTCTAAAATGCAAAGCTACACATCTTTTTGTATACTGTAATTTGTCCATTATCATAATTCTCCACAATACTATATAATTATTAGAAACAGCTAATTTGACTTAATTATTTAAAAATATCCTGAAGCCAGTAGATATTGTTAATACTAAGTAGCCTGGTTTAAGCTGTCAGTCAGGTTAGAAGATTTTATTACTAGAGTGTTTGGAAGAAGTGACCAACTGGCTCTGTGAGTATTTAAAATTTGTCTGCTTGTGAGCAAAGTGCCAAAATATATGCTCACTTCTCAAAAATTTGTGTGATGCCATGGTATATGAAATATGAAGGAAATCCCAAATGGGTCTAGAAAAACAAAAAAGAGCTTTTAGAGATATTGATATAGAGAAGCATAATAATATAGACCTTCACTTTTGCCAGATGTAGAAAAGTATGACTTTCATGACATAATTTTATGAAGACTGGCTTTACTCTGATTTCCTCCCTACTAATCATTTCCTTAAGACATCCAAGTGTGATTTGTATGTTGTTTTCTGAATCACTCTTTTACTTTATTGTTGTATTAATCTAATGGCAGAGCTTTTGGTTGATAGCTTTTTCCTGGAAAGGGAAAATAAAACATTTTTCTGACTCTGCAAATAACAATTGAAGTCTTTTGATTTAGTTCATTCACTTTATTGTTCTGACTATTAGTTCTCTACTGATGGCTGGAAATGGAAAAAATTAGCTCAATGATAATTATATTTTTCCCATTCCTAACCTGTTCAAGAGATCTTTGCAAGGTTCTGGGCTCCCCAGTTCAAAAAAAGATGTGGTGAACTGATCACTGTTTATAAATATCTAAATTACAGGGGTCAAATGGGTGGGGTCAGACTCTTCTCAGGGGTGTGCAGTGATAGGATGAAGGGCAATGGGCGCTAACTGGAACACAGGAAGTTCCATACAAACGTGGAAGATCTTCATTGTGAGAGTGATGCAGCAGTGGCATTGGCTGCCCAGAGAAGTTCTGAAGCATCATTCTCTAGAGATATTAAAAGACCTGCATGTACGTGTGTGACCTGTATAGAGAACCTCCTTTAGCAGGAGGGTTGGACTCCGTGATCTCCAGATGTCAGTAGTTCACATCAAAATTCAAAATGAGCAATTTTTACGTATAAGAAGGAGGTTTACTTGTATTAGTTCTCTTTCACTTTTAGGTACACATGGAAATACTTCCATGTGTACCTAAAACATTGCATTACAATAACAGCATTTAACTATGCTGTAATAGGATGGAATTTTTGTGTATGAGTGTTAGCGTGACTGTAATTCTTTAAACAATTTCTCCCAGAGAAGAAAGGACATGCAGTGAAACTGCATGTCAAAACTTTAATGGGACATTGAAAGAGAGCTTAGTGCACAGATGAAAAAGGGAATATTTCTAAATCTACTCATGACAGTTGAACTACTAAGACAAACTTGGGATGATACATGGGGGCTTAAATTCTTGAGCATACATTCCCTTTCTGAGCTAACTAGTCTGTCTTAAAGTGCTCTGGGACTTCTGATTTGAATCCTATCTGAAAAAATAGGTGAACAAAGTAACTGTGTACTGTAAAAAAAAGAAATAAATAGGCAGTGTTTCAGTTCAGGCTTGAGACAAATAAACATTATCCCAATTTTTCCTTTTGTTTTATCCATTCTATATTCTTTGTCTTTAAAGGTTTGAACAAGTATTGGCTTTAGAGTGTCTAAGGGCTCTATGTTGGCTTACCTGAAATGCTACTGGTATTTTATTGTAAAGCATATACCTTCTGTGTTTGTTTTTTTTTTTTAAAAAAAAGCAAAACAATGCAAAAGCAACCACCACCACCAAAATCATTTTGTATTGCAATGCCTTTGAATCAATTGTCTCTCCTCCTAAACAACTATTAGATAAATACATTGTTCTTTAAAAGGACAGTACAATTTTAATTTCTTTCTCTTACAGAGTGAATGTGCAGATGATTGCCCTGAGGGCAGTAGTCTTTGTGGTTAACTAGTATATTGGGAAAGAGAGGCAGGCAGCTGTGACCCCACAGCTAAAAGAAAACAATTTTTTAGTATAAAATATAAAACTTTGAGATTTTTTCCATGTGATGGTGGAATTTGAATATAAGAGAAATTATGAGGTAGTGTCTGGACTATATGACATCAGATAAATAAAAATCTAGTTACAAGACCAAAATGAAGAAAGAGCAAGTGGATGTTAGAGTTCAGTGTCCATCCAGATTTTCAGCAAAAGTAAAAACTCAATGATTGTAAATGAAAGCTTACCTACTGATAGAGTAGCATGGCAGCCCTTTGCTATTGACCTGAACTAAAACTCCTTGTCTTTCTTTGATTGGAGTGGAAAGGAAGGAGAGTCATAATGGAAGTACGAACTTACTAAAAGGAATGGGTTTGAGTTAATGATACCTGATTTAATGCGATGTAATGTGTAAATACTTAGTTCCTCCCTAGGATTGATCAACTGTCTTAGGATACACAAGAAAACCTCCAACCTCATTTTTTTGTGTTCTGCTTTCTGATCAAAGGCATTGTGTGCTAGATAATGTGAAATTATTGTGTGCAGTGAAAATGGGAACACACTGACAGAAGACTGTGTTTCATAGATGCTATCAGTAACAATTTCAAAACACTTCTGATTGGGCATTTCTTTGTCACCCTGCAGAAATGTTAAGCTTGTCTTTTCTCACAAGGATTTACTCATTAGTTCATCCTGCTTGCTGCTTCAGCTGCATTAGATCTGTAGTCAGTACACGTTCTGCAACTGACTGATTCATAAAAGATTATTAAATTGTACATGCATGACAGAAGACACTAACAAGTGTGCCATTAGGTAGTGATTTGTATATGCTTGCTCTAAACTAGTCTTATATGGAATAAATAAGTTAGAAAAGAAAGCAGTAATGCAAGCAGATATGAGATAATAAATGCTTGAAATGGGAAGTGGGAAGAGCCCACTGCTAATTAATGGTCATAAAAATAGAAATCTGATCACATTTTTTTTGTTAGTTCTTTGCAGTTAATCTAATAACATTAACATATGCTCTGCCACTTCAATATATTGAGAATGTGATATTGCAGTCATCTCATTTTTACTTTTACTGTGATTATAATGAATATAACACCTACCTACAGCTTTCTGCAGTATCATTTTGCACTGTTATCTGGAAATTGTGGTCTATATAGTATTTATAATGAAAGAAAGCTGTCTTTGAAAAAGATAAGTAAAAGAGAAAAAACAGTGCTGGTGTAAAATTAAAACACATGGGAAAAGGAGAATTTTTTATAATTTAATAAGAAACTTTGTTTACTAAAATGAGGAGTAACCTTAAAAAAACTTTCTATCAAGCTGATAGTATTTTCAAACAACTCTCTTTTGGCTGTGTAGGTCAAAAAAGTTGATATCTGAAAAGTGATTAAAAATGCTACTCTGAATATGAAAATAGTATGCAAAAACAATTGCACAATTCTATTTTGGTGAAGGCCATACGGAAAATATTCTGCCATATTTGTATGTGTATGAAATGAAAGAAAAGATGACAGGAGGGGATCACAATTATTCAGTTGCTGTGTTTTCTAAAAGTAGAAGTTTATAATAAAATACAAATTCAATTTGGGTCCTGCTGTAAGATCATACCATCGTCACTGAAAAATGTTGTCTTATCTAAATCTGAGCTTACTATATCATTTGACTGGCAAAAAATATTTCTCATAAAAAATATGAAAACAGCTATTACAGATATGGTTTTATTTGCAATTACAAAAAAGCTGAGAACTGTAAAAAAAAAAAAAAAAAAAAAAAAAAAACCTTTCTAGCCTTTGTGTGGAATATTTTTGTTCTTTTCAGCACAAGAGCTTTACTACTGTGATACTTTCTCCTTAAAAATGTTGTAGTCTTCCAGTAAAGCTAGTAGTCCTCAACGCAGCACATATTTTCTGTAATTTGCAGTGCAGACCTTTATTGGATATTCATTTGACCTTGGAGGCGTGTACCCAGCCTGCAGTGAAGAAGCAATGGAGACCAAAGTGGTATGGACACTGGAATGCAAAGGGAAAGAATTTAAGTTGCAGGTTAACCATAGAAAGATCTGTCTAAACAGAATATAGCTGAAGGCTTTTAGGGTTGCTTGATGTATTTGAGAAGGACAGTAAGATGTACTGCTCCATTAAAACTAGGTAAGGATGTGATTGTGCTTTCCAAATATGGTGGGATGCTTTCGCTTGTGACCTTTCTGTGTAAGTACCACCTATGGCAGGTGTCAGGTGTAAAAGTAAGATTACTGGGATGTGGCTTGTCCTATAAAATGTACTTAAATCTTTCCTCTAACGCCCATTTGAGACTGCAACAAGTCTTCAGAGGAACACCTGAGCACAACAATAATCAAAGGATATCTAAGAGGCTATCACTGAGAGGGTTCTCTTTGTGCCCACTGAACTGAAGATGAATTGAAAGGTAGGATTGCAGTGTCAGATGAGATGGCATGAAATGAATCAGTACCTACGTGACTCAAATTCTTAGCAAGCAGACAATGGAGGAGTGTAGCTATGTAGCTCCTAATCTCTTAAAACACTTGAAGATTGTTTTGTCCCAAAACTATGCAGTGTTCTGTTCTCACCTCCCTTCTAAGTTGCAATCTTGAGAATGGACTTTTCCTTCTATGATGGAGTGACTGCATAGGTGGACAAAGGAAAGGTGACCAATGTCATTTACCGGGACTTGAGCAAGGCCTTTGGCATGATCCCCCACCACATCCTTATATCCAAATTGGAGGGATGTGGATTTGATGGGTGGACCACTTGATGGATAAGAAACTGGTTGCAAGGCTGCAGACAGAGGGTGGTCATCAATGGCTCTATATGCAAGTGGAGGCTGGTAACGAGTGGTGTCCCCCAGGGGTCTGTCTTGGGACAGGTGCTCTTTAACACCTTTATCAATGACATTGATGATGACAGAATCAAGTGCAACCTCAACAAGTTTCCTGATGACACTGAGCTGAGTGGTGTGGTCGACACGGTTGAAGGAAGGGATGCCATTCAGAGGGACCTCGAGAGGCTAGAAAGGTGGGCCCGGGTGAATCTGATGAGGTTCAATACAGTAAAGTGCAGAATTTTGCACTTGAGCTGAAGGAATCCCAGGCATCCATACAGACTGGAAGGAGTAGTCCTTGAGAGCAGCCTTGTGGAGAGGGACCTGGGGGTCTTGATAGATGAAAAACTTAATATGAGCCAGCAGTGTGTCCTTGTGGCTTGGAAAGCAAATGGTATTCTGGGGTGGCCAGCAGGGACAGGGAGGTGATTGTTCCCCTCTACTCTGCTCTTGCGAGGCCCCATCTAGAAAACTGTGTCCAGGTCTGGAGCGCCCAGTACAAGAAGGACAGGGAGCTGTTGGAGAGGGTCCAGAGGAGAGCTACAGAAATGATCAGGGAACTGGAGCACCTTCCCTATGAAGACAGGCTGAGGGAGCTGGGCTTGTTCAGCTTGGAGAAAAGAAGGCTACGTGGTGACCTCATTGCAGCATTTCAGTACCTACAGGGAGCCTACAAACAGGAGGGGAATCAACTCTTTGAAAAGGTAGATAACTGCAGGATGAGGGGAAATGGTTTGAAGTTGAGGGAGGGAAGATTTAGGTTGGATGTCAGGGGGAAATTCTTTACAGAGAGTGGTGAGGTGCTGGAACAGTCTGCCCAGAGAGGTTGTGGATGTCCTGTCCCTGGAGGTGTTCAAGGCCAGATTGGATGGGGCCCTGGGCAGCCTGGTCTAGTATTAAATGGGGAGGTTGGTGGCCCTGGATGTGGCAGGGGGGTTGGAGATTCATGATCCTTAAGGTCCCTTCCAACCCTTCCCATTCTGTGATTGTGACTTTTCTAGTTCAGTGGAGTTGAAGAAAATGTAATATCTGCAGGTCAATATCTTTTGTCATTTGTCTTTTTAAAAATGATTCTAAACTCTTTAAAAGCAACAGTATTGTTTTCAAATAAACAAAAAATAACAATGACCAAAAAAATGTAGTGATAGAAAAGCAGGATGTTTCTCATAACTCTTTTTTCCACAAATGGGGATAGTCTTCCATTTTATAGAGATCAGACCTGAATCTTTAAGGCTATAAAAGACATGTGTTTGCAGAAAATTACATTGGAACAGAAAAACAACACTGCATTCAAACAAAGCTGGAATTATAATCAAATTTTACTAATCACACAAAAATAGTGCATTATTCAATTCATAGTTTACAACAATAAAAGTAAATGAAAGCAGAACTTACAATTTCATCTAAAATAAAATTTATAATTAGTATTTTCCACTATCAGTGTGCCTGAACTCCTCCTCTGAAGCAACTTAGTAAAAATCTTGAGGGATGAGTGCAAAGAGTAAGAGATTTTTGTTCTTGCTTGATTTTTTTTTTTTTTTTTCAACTGATGAGAAATTCAACAGAAGTCTGAATTTTGTAATATTATAGATAATATAACTATTACTGTGCGTGTCTAACTACTATCTTAGCTCATACTATCATAAGTTAATGATGCCACCAGTGAGCAGTACTGCTGAGTTGGACCTGGGAACATAATATCCAGATTATTGTTCTGGAGTGAAATGGTGAACTTCTTTATTAGCTGACTTCTGCTGACCACCTGTTTGTTGAGTGTTTGAGATTAAGACATCTGAAGTTAATTCTCTATGAGTAAAGATGATCTCACAAAAATAATGAAATCTATATATGAAGTATCAGATGACTTTTAACATGTAAAATATATTGCATATATACTTAAATGTTATCCTGTTCTCCCAGGAATTATTAGACGTATATTTTTCAACTGCTAGCCTAAAGATTTCTTGTCTGTTTATCTATGCAGTGCTAATTTTGCTGAATGAAAATTTCTGTTCCTGTTTCTAGTTTCTGAAACTCATTGCAGGGAAGTAGAACAACATATCTATTTAAGCTGTTGCTTACATTTTAGAAATTGCTATGGAAAGATGGATGAATTGGTGAATTGTATAGGAAGATGAACATGTGCAAGACAGCACTAAAGCAAAATTAATACTAAGAAGAATCTTAGTGCTAATAAATACTAAGAGCTGACAAAAAAGGGAGCAGCACAGCCTGGGATAAGGCTCAGGAGAAAGTAAATGGAGAATTGAGAATTGATTGTTTTTGAGGCTAGATGTCATTATTTGGAGATATTTCCTATTCTTGATTATTTCATTCATCAGTGTCAAGCTGGTGACTAGTAATGCTCATTGTTAATAGTTATTGATCAGTGGTACAAACAGCAGATTTATAGCTGAACACGATAACACAGCTCCAACGAAATGAAAATATCACAGCCCTCTTTTTCCCTTGTCTTCCTTCCAGTACATAAGTCATCCCTGTATTCACAGGATACCTACTTCAAACAATAATGTGTAACTACTTTGCTGTTTGTCTAAAAAATTCACAGTTGTTTAGTTCCTAGTAACAATACAATAAACTTTCCTCATAAAATTTATAGAAGAAAAAAGAGAAATCATGATAACGATTCCTTCAACCCATTTTTTTCTGAGAATGTTACTTACAAATTATAGGCCAGGAAGAATACCGTATTTCCACAAAAAACAAATGTACAGAGAATGTTTAATTTCATCCCATACTCTCTCAAAGTGAGAAGAAAACAGAGAAAAATGATCCAAGGAGACGTGATACAGAGTTACAGCTTGAGTAACATAGGATTGTATGATTTCAGCACTGATTGTGGGAGCAAGAGATTTTTTTTCTCTTTGGGTTATATGTATAAGGATGGATTTACACAGGCAGCAAGGAAGTGAGTTTGTGGTCTTGCTTCTGTTGGTTATCTGTGTCAGATGTTGATAGCGTGTTATTCTTAACATTTATTTCATTCTCTTCAGGCTAAACAGCCACTGTCCAACTGAACACTTGAATCTCTCAGGAAGGGTTCTGAATTAATAACCTAACTCTATTAAATTGTTCTTTCTAAAGTACATGCTTAAAGCAAGTGTTTCACCTGTCATTCCACTGGCAAGTTATATAAAAATAACCTCTTATGGACTCTTGAAAAAACAGTCTTTAAAAGAGCATTACACTTCTCTCCTTAGAAAAAAATAAAGCATATCTTTTATTAGTTTAACAAATCCTATACTTCTCCCCGCTTGTTTCCTAATGGTTCGACAGGATTTCACCTTCTCACATCTTTCATTTTTTCTGTTTCTGTGCTGTTTGTTGTGGAATTGAACAAGTTCCAAATACTATATTTTTATGTAGAACATATGTATGTTCTATAATATTATTTCATAATACTGTATGTATTTTCTCTTCAGTAAAAGCAGCAGTGGTGTTCTCATTAGTACAGAAAGATTCCCTCATAAGAGGTCATAAGAGTTCTTCTATGAATTACAAGACCAAGCTGATTCTAAAGTTTCTTCCCTCCTAAATTTACAGATTATTTTTCTGGACTGAAATGGTGAACTTCTTTATTAACTGACTTCTGCTGACCACCTTAGTGTTTGAGATTAAGACATCTGCAGTTAATTCTCCCATTGACTCAGTGATTGAACTTCCTTCTACATATAGATACCTCAAGCACACTGGGGAATCTCATAGAATTGTAGAATGGCTTAGGTTGAAAGTGACCTTAAAGATAATTGGACTCCAATCCCTGTGTTGTTAAGTTGGGTTGCCAACCACTAGATCAGCTGTCCAGGGCTCCATGCAACCTGTCCTAGAATGCCTCCAGGGATGGGTCATCCACAGCTTCTCAGAGCAGCCTGTGCCACTGCCTTATCACTCTCTGAGTAGAGAATTTTTTCCTAACATCAAACCTGAATCTGTGCTCTTTCAGTATAAAGCCATAGCCCCTTGTCATATTACTGTTAGACTGTGTAAAAAGTCATTCCCCTTCTGTTTATAACCTCCCTTAGAATACTGAAAGGCCACAGTGAGGTCTCCCTGCAGCATGGGTGTCCAACCTTTTGGCTTGGCCCCACTGAGTGAAGAGGAATTGTCTTGGGCCACATAATTTGCTCTGAGAGTAATGCCTCCTATTTATCTCTATGGAAATACAGCTCATACAGAGAGTGCAATAGCACTACTTGATATAGCAAATTCTCAGCTACAAAACACTACTTTTTCAGTACGGTCACCACCATTAGCTATGTGGGTATTTTTTGCCAGTAATGAACAAGAGCCTACCTGCTGTGCTTACAGCAATCTGTGTCAGTGGTGGTAACGCTGTTGCTGTCACCACTGCTGGAAAGTGCCACCCGTCTCCACACTGTGTTCCAATCTACTGTTTGGTCTCTGTTAATGTTCATCAGGCATCAGTGAATGTCAATGGGTGCCATTTTTTCCACATGGAGGAATTCAATTTGCTTCATATATACTTTCATGTCACATACTATTTCAATAGACGGCCCCTCTTGCTATCTGTCACGCAGCAACAAAATGTAATGGAATATTGGTGGGAAGGTTCAACCTCTGCTGCTATACCACCATCATCTGCCTCCAACTTTGTAGGCCAGTATGATCATAAAGGCATGGAATCACCAATGTTGGAAAAGATTTCTAAGATCATATATATGCTATATAATATTTATATATATGCTATAATAAAATAGTAAGCATTACTTTTGGAGCAACTCCCAACTCCCAATAAATATACAATATAGTAAATGTATATAAGTAACAAAACATCTTACTCTTTAATATTTTATATTAAAATAAATTTAAAAAGAAAAAAGAGAGAGAGAGCAACAAAAACACAGAACTAGTGGGATATGTGACCCTGTTGGTGTGAACTAACACTCCAGGCTGGTTCAGTGTCAGTGACTGCAATTCTTAGTGAGCCATCAAGGTGTTTGTCCAGAGATTTTTGATGAAATCTTACTCCTCACATACTTCATCCTTGAAAATAGCTATTCACAAATATATGTACTGCCAAAAGGCAGTGACTTGAAAAAGGTGTGATTGTGAGGTGAGGAATGTTTTTCTCTGGTGAGGTAGGGCTTATAAACATAAAGAGACGTGGTCATATTTTTGTGTTGAACGTCTGATTGCAATTCTATATGTTCCTTTTGAAAATTTGCAGGTAATATATTTATGTCAACTAATAATGGAGTTGCAAATATACAAAAAAAAAAGATTTTTCTAGCAATCTGAAATCTGTTCTCAAATTCCTTTATCAAAATGGAAAGCGGGGCTGCAATTTTTCTGCAGAACTGTGTTTAGCTGATGAATTAAAATGTATGCAGTTATTTGCTGTAACTTGAGCTAGCACTGCACTACGCTCTTTCAATGTCCTGGCTGCAGCTCAGACAGCTGATAATAACACACTGATGTTTGGCTGTGGGTGAACAATGGGTGTGCTCCTGGAGCCAAGCCAGACTACTCTGTGGGACAGAGACACAGAGGTAGCAGAGGACGGGGTGTAGGGCAAGGAATGGGTCACAGTGCCAGCTGCGCCAGGCCCCATGTGGCCCACAGGCTGTGGGTTGAACATGCCTGCCCTAGACCCTTTCCTTCTCCAAGCTAAACAAACCCAACTTCCTCAGCCTTTCTTCATGGACAGGTGCAAGCGCACACTTCTGGCTCACATCGACCTATCAAATTCTATTAGTTCACTGTATTTAGATAACTGAGTATCTTCTCAGTGCATTCACTATAACAGAGAGAACTGTCCAACTCACCTTAAAGTAAACATCTGTTGTTGCTCAAATGATTCTTAATATCTATGACTGCATTGACCGGTCTACTCTTGACTATAAGAAGAGGTTAGACACCAACATCATGAATAAACAACTACTTAGATGACTTTTTTTTGGTTTTTAATTTCATAGGGGAGATAACACAGAGCCTAATTCAGTTGTCAGGAAAAGGCATATAGTGCTATTTGAGGTGTCCAGGAATATGCGAAGGGCACACATGATTCCACTAGATTTGACGTAACGCTCACAGGAGAACCATGCACTCTGAACCAGTAGATTGAGGACAGGTCGGGTCAACAGCAAGTTGCTGCTTGTCAGATCTATTGCTCCACAAGCAATTGTCATTTTGTCTGTACTGCAAGGGGTATTTCCACTCCAAATCTTGAAGATTTTTTATTTTTAAGTGTATTAGCTGTATTTTATATTAAGACAAAGAGGCAGGTTGACAGGCCGATTTAAACAAAGAAAACAGCTTGCTATTCATTAAATTTGAAAGTAATAGTGGCAGTACTGCCATTTCAACTTCTTAAAATGTCCTTTTTAGTCACATTAAGTACCAATATGATGTTAGCAGGCTATTCTGTCCAGAGAGGTATGTTGAATTTCAGGAATTTTCCTCTGGACATGAGGGCTGAAAGAAACTCCATGAACTCTTGAGTTTTTTTCTTGTGTTGTAATTTCATTTTGTTCATATCCTCAGCTTTCAGCAAAGGGATCAGGGAAATTACATAAGACAATATACAAAGGAGTCTAAAAACGTATTTCAGAATTGTTATGGATTTCAGGAAATAAAATTATATAGAAGATATGGTTAAGATGGGAAATGAGTTAGTATGAACTTTTTCACAGTTTCAGAGTTCTCATCTCTGCCATAAGCAAAACAAGGTTTTTCCTGCTATTGAAAATCATTATAGGGGGCAAGATGTAGGAGGAGTACTGAGGTCACTTCATTTGTTCAGCATAGAGAAGAGGAGACCGAGGGGAGAGCTCATGGTGTACAGATTCTTCATGAGGGGAGTGGAGGGACAAGTGCTGATTTCTTCTCTTTGGTGACTTGGGTGATTTTGTTCCCTTTTCCTTGGCTCAAATTTTACTTACGGATAAATGATTGGGTGAAAAAAACTGTATAAACAAAGTGGGATTACTATTAAAAATATGCAGTTTTCTTTACAGATTTAGCTAGAGGAATTTAAGAAATTCAAGAAATCTAAGGACTTAGATTTTTCAAAGACTTGCACACATCAGACAATACTTTGAATGTAAAAGAGATTACTGTGATTAACTTTCAAATGACTTGATTTATTAAAAGGTGAATTAAGCCTCTAAGACATGAAGTAAACCTGAGAACATTGAAGTAAACAGAGAACCATTGAAAAACCATCTTTCTTGATAGCACAGTTGTGTAAACCACCTACAATCTCCCTCCCCACTTTTTTTTTTTAATCTTTGCTCATATTTCTCTTCTCTATGGCCTAATTCATTTGACTTGATTTGTTTTGTTAATTTCTTAATTATGAGTAAGGAGAAAAAATCTATTTAGCCAAAATAAACCTTTGTTCTAAGTTTTTGGTATTTTTTTTCCTTTCTTGGTAAGAAATAAATTTTTTAGTTAAATTTTTATGAGAGATTTGAAAGATCTCTTCCCTTGCCAGTTGCCTAAGACAGTAGAAACGTTCTCTGGTTGATGTATTGCCATCAAACATTTTCTTTTTAATGACCCAGTTTATGTGATGGATAATGAGTTACATGTCATCATCAGAACCCAATGGATCAGGCATTCTCTAGAGTCAAAGGGAAGGAAAGTGTAGAAGAGACTCAAAAAAAGAACTGACTGCTGTGAATTAGTGAGGGATAAATAATGACCAAATACATGACACTCTCTGCAGTCTAATTTCTTCTCTGAAAAGGTTACTTGCATAAATGAAATAAACAATGTAAATGGGGATATGGTTTGTCACTCACTATTGAGGATAATTCATAGTATTAGGTAATGATGCCAAAGTTACAAGTTCCCCAATGAGTTCTTTGGGTGGATTTGAGCATAGGTTTTGGTTCACGCTCCTCTCTAGCACAAACATTTTCAGAGAATAAGTTAAACTGCAACAAAGAAATGATTTTTTTCTTTTTTTTTCTTTCTTTTTTTTTTTTTTTTTCCTTCTCGGTTTTATTCTCAGCTTTGCCTCATACCTGCTCTCAGGCTTACTGATATACCTATACTGATAGGTATAAATCTTGGCTAGTGGATCATAGATGAAATTGAAACAATATAATTTCCTGCCTCACAGGCTTTCTCTTTTCCTCTCAGTACATCCAGACTCTTGTGCAAAGCTTCACAAGAAGAACATGAATGTAACATGATCTCTGTTAAATCAAAATTTGAGATAATGATACTAGTAACTGAGGATCAAGGTTAAAAGTTGTTTATTTCTTTGCTATTCAATGCTCAACTTTATGTTCTTCCTTAGACAACATGAATCCAGTGTGTAAGACAAGCAACTAGAATATGACATAGTACCTTCTAGATAAGTTTGCAATAGCAATACCTCTGGCAGATGTAGAAATGAAGCTCTGTCAACTCAAATATAGGCATAATCGCATGAAAGGGAAAAGAACATAAGTAACTTGACAGAACAAAAAATCCTAAAGGTTACCCGGTCACTATGGCATCTAGTTTTGTTTTCATCATAAGTTTCCTTATAATGAAAAAACTTTTGTAACTTTTTTTTTTTTTTTTTAACAATTACGGTTTTTGCAGTGTTTTTAGGTTGAGATCAGAACACCATAGCTCTACTTTGATATAAAAGACATATCAGTAGTCTTTACTTTTAAAATTTAACAATGGTAATGAGTGACTTCTGATTTTATGCTATAAAGTAACAGAGTTTCACTGAACTAATGAGAGATTGAGTAGTAAGGGAATAACGAAACTGAACAACTAAGTCTGTGCTTTGTACATATTTCTCCCAGTGCCTTCAGTAAGTCTAGGATTTCCATCAGTGTAGACACTCTGGCAGCCCTGGTCAAATCACAAGCTAGAGGCATGTTTGACTATGAAGCAATATCATTCCAAACTACAATAAATCTCAAACATTCACAAAACTTTACCAGATGTTTTCTTTCTTTTTTTTTCTTGTCCAATCCGTCTCAAATGCCTAGCCAGTTTAGGGTCTTGTTGCTGAATGTGCTAACTATTACACTGATAATGCTTGTAAATTTTTCTGCTCCACAAAGGTGAAACAGATTTCAGTCAGCCTCTGTCATCCAGTTATTTCAGAAATTCAAATCCATGAGGATTGGAGTCAATTGCAACTTTCTATGCCAGATTCAAGGATAAACGCATTTTAGTAGTGTCTGATAAAAACTAAAGGTTTAGAGGTGTTAAATTTTTGTCCAACAACCAAAGTTCTTCTGCAGCTTCTGAAATGTAATCCTGTCTGTTACTATCAAATCAAAGAGCTCATATAAATTTGTGAGAGATTAGTGTTCAAGCTGGAACTTTATAGCAACCACAAAGCTGATGATAGTATGTACGATCACTAAGAACACATCAGGTAATATCAGGAAGGAATCATGCTGCTTTCAAAATGCAGACACTGCAGCAGCTGCATTTACATTTTATATATTGTTTTAATATGCAAATACTCACTTTAGTCTTAGTGGTCAAAAGCTGTTCTTACTGTATGCAATGCACTACATTTTAAACATCTATGTTTGCATGAAATGGAAAGTGTCTGTATAAAGAATGTGATTCTCTCTAATAAGCTGCTTGTGACTGGAAGTTATTCTCTCTATATAAACATATATAAAAATCAAGTCTACAGTTACAAATTTCTTCTAAAAAGAATAAATACAATTTATCAACTGAAGTGGTGTCAATAGCTAACATTTCTAACTTCAGCTCATTGACTATAATGGCACAGAAACCATAAGAGATGCTGCGCAGTATTTTGAAGACTATAAAATATTCTCCCCTTTTTCTCTGTAAAACTCTATTTATAATTTTTTGTTGTTGTTGCAGTCTACATTATGGACACTACATAAAAATGGAATACGTTTTATTATCACAGGATAAAAGATAATGGTTCAAAAGTCTGTTCAGTGCATGAATTTTACCAAATAAGGAAAATGGTGGGCAGTGATACAATAATTTCACTGTACTAGGTATTATTACATATTAAGACATGTGTCTTAGTTTCAAATGGGATGAAATTGCTTTCTTCAGAGTGTCTGGTATGATGCTATGTTTATGATCTAGAAGAAAAATAATGCTGATAACACACTGATGCTTATCATTTCCATTAAGCAGTGGCTTAGTAGGCCATTTGCAGTGAGGAGCCCAAGGAGCTGAGAGGGAACAGAGCTGACTCAATGTGGCCAAGGTGGTATTCCATATCATATGGCATCATGCAGAAGGAGTTTTGAAGGGCGTGGGATTTCATCTCTCTCTCTTCCATTGCTCGGGGGCAAGTTGGGCATCAGTTGACGAGTGGTGAGCGATTCCTTGTGCATTGTTTGTTCTCTACATTCATATAAATATGTATATATGGTCGTACCTATTTTCTTTTTTCTTTTCTTTATCTTAGTAAATAGTATATCTCAACTCACAAGTTCTATTTTTTTTTTCTATCCCATTGGGAAGGGGGGGAGTGAGCAAATGACTGTGTGGTGCTCAGCTACCTGCTTGGTTAAAACACAGCAATGTGAGAGACTGTGGGGGAGGAAAACTCTGATATGACTCATTATTAACCCCCATAATCATATTAAGAACCATTGCCAAACATACTGTAGAGAGAGCGATGAGAACAATTAAGTACAATAAGTCATTACATTCTCATTGATTAAATAGGTAAGGGCTCAAGAGTCCTGATGTGGCACTACTCAATTTGGCTGAATTTCATGTAATTTTACACTTGTACACTGAAAGAATTGGACTGTATTTCTTAACTGTGTAAGAAGGCACATCTCTTTGATTGTCTTCAATACAATAAATTTGTATGCCATACACATCTATTTTTCTATTGCTGATTTTATCAGTCTACTTGTGCATATTTGTCTATGGGCAGAATTTTACATTTATAGTGGAAATTCATTCTGCTGTAAATAATAAATAAATACAATATTTTGGGAAAGTGTTAGGTTTATTACTCTTTCAGGGGCCAGGAAATATAGATTTACAATGTAATTCTGTAAAAGTTATTTAAATTCTCCAGCTGAGAGCATACTCCTTAGAGAAGTGTTCTAAGAGGTATATAAGGATGGATTTCTGAACTCAGAGTGAAATGAGAATATGAGCTTAAAAGACTGTGTTTTTGGAATGAAAGTTGCAACATACTAGACCACTTTTCTAGTGGAAGCAAATTCTAAAATGTGTAAGGTACCATTTAAACATCCAGTAACAGTAGCATAGGAAGCCTTTAGATTAACCTTTTACCATGTCATGAAAGCAAGGCATGTATATATACATCCATTCTTTGGCTACCAAAGATAAAAATTGTGGCTTTTAAAATGAGTCAATATGGACAGAAGACAGCTGTACCATAGTTGTCTTTTTTGTGCTGAGGCTTCTTACTGCTGGGCTGTTCTTCCAATAAAAGTCTTTTCTTTATCAATATGTTTAGTTAAATTAGCTATTTTCTCAGTCCCAAGCACTTATTTACAGCTTAATATTTATTTACCCAAGTATAACGGACCACATTTCAGTTGCTTGTGCCAAGAGAAAAGATGCCACTCAAACAGGATAATCAAAACAGATTCTTAGGAAGTCTCGGGGACTTGTCTGCCCTTCTGTGTCTTTGAAGGTGATGAACTGCTTACGTAGAAAGAAAAGTCTAAGAATTAATCACGAGATTTAATTTGGCAGAGATGGGCAGTTGGCTGTAAAAATAAGGGTTTTTATATGAAATCTTCATTTAAAATCATACTTCACATGTATTCATTTAAAATATTTTTACACTTTTTTATCTATTTAGTTTGGGGGGGGGGGGGGGGGGGAAGAGTATTGCTTTGTGATATGTTATGTGTTTTGAAATGTTGTTTTTTTTCTTTTTTTTGACCTGAAGTAGATATTTCTTCAATGTACAACTTAAAATTCCACCAAGAGTATCTTACATGCTGAGCTGATTTTGAAATCCAGATTTTGATTTGGGTTCCTTTTCAAATTATTTAATTTGAGTGATGACAAGTAACAGTCATAAACTTGAAAATTAGTAGTATGCCTGAAATAGAGCTGTGCTGAATCTGATGTGCAAAAATGTAGTTTAGCTTATTTTCTATGTCAGCTTTCCCTTCCCCTTAAGTATTGCTAAAGTCATAAATCTGATGTTTTTAATTAAGTATTTTTTTTTCAGTCGAAAAAAAATCCCTGTTTTTCTCTATGGGGAAATTTGCATGATTTATCTTGTTGAAACAACACTGAGTTATTATGGACAGTAGGTATGTTTAATTAAGGCTCAGTTGCCACTCCAGCCACCTGTGCTACAATACCAAAAACTGGAGACAGGAACTATGTAATTCTCTGAATTGCTGTATTGTACAAGAACCTCAGCACTGCTGATTTATGACTTCAGAGATTTATAGATTTATTTGTAAAGTTTCCTGCTGGTTGCAACACTGATAAATTGTAGTCAGAAACAGATCATACATCTGAATGACACATGAGCTATAACTCTCTCAAACTACTTTTTTCTTGTCATTTGGTTGAATTATTCCTTTGACTTTTTTTTTTCTTGCTTTCCCTACTAGGTCAGTTAGCTCAGTAGTCCTATCAGTGGTCAGTAAGGAAGACATGCATGGAATTCTCAAATCAATGCTTAAATGAAGCTTTTTAAAATACAGACTGGTTAATTTCAATGCTAGATTTTTACTGTCTTTCAGAAATGTACTCCTCTCTTTATTATTTAAATGAAAATTTTAAGTTACGTATAAATCTGTATTTATATAGAGAACTTACAACTTATCTACTGACTTGATACATCTCTTCTAACAAAAAATATTTATCCCTGGAAGTTCACTACAGAGTTTCTATTCTGAGGTGTCTACATAAGGTAGTAAAACAATGTTAACCTGCTCAACTTCATGAATCTGTCTTGTTCAGCTTGTCTCTTTAGGCTCCCCCTGGCTTCATAAACAGTGAAGCTCTAGAAAATGATTCACATCTTCTGAATGATATTTTGGAGAAACCCAACTCTCTTATTTCTGAAGGCTAATGATCAAGTGGTAGGAAACATACATCTTTAGACTGAGTGGTCAGAGTACCATGTGAGTCACTTACATGGTAGAAGAACTCAGAGTTAAATGCAACCAGAGAGGCGGAGAAGAAAGTAGTGGCATAGTTCAATGAATGGACTGTGCTTTGTAGTTTTCTGCTGGTAATTACAGATTTCAAAAAAGTCCATTTGTGATCAAATTTTGGGGAGAATTGATTTATAACAGAAAATGCACTTTTGAAAACTTCTCCTCCTCCCACCCATTGTTCTGCCCCCTAGTTTTAGAATTTTCATAACCAAACCCAAAAGGAATTGTTTTTGAATTCTGCCAGTACTTGCATCAGTCCCTTGACATTTTTTTGTTTACGCCATTATTTACGCATGGCTATCTTTTAAACTTTGGCTTTGTTTTTTTTTGTTTTGTTGTTGTTGTTGTTTTGGTTTTTTGTTTTTTTTTTTTTTAATTAGCTTTTAATATTCACAGTTTCTCCTGATATTCCTTCAAATTTTTCTCGCTACTTGCTGAGTTAAATATTATCATAGCCTGCAGGTCAAGATGACCAAATGAATCTTTCGATGTCTAATTTCAGTGAGACTCCAGCTTTTTCTTACTTTTTGTTTTGTGTCTTTTTTGTGGTTGTTGTTGTTGTTGTTTTGTTTTTTGTTTTTTTGTTTTTTTTTCCCTTGCCTTTCTTCCTTTGAATGCATTGGCTTTTTAAACTCCTCATTTTATTGCTGCATGCTATTCATTCTATATCCTTTGGGCAAACTTTAATCTCATTACACACATTTCAGTTTCTCTCTCTGCTGTTTCCTCTCTGCTATTTTATTATACTCAATTGCACTCAACCTGTTGAGTTTCTTCCCCTAAACCCTGTTATTCTGAAACCCAGTATCTTCATTTCCTCCCTTTGGCATTTCTCTAAATGTAATTTAATACTTAACTAGATTAAAATTGCAGTGCAAAGCAGATTTGATTCCTTAACTTGTTCAATAAAATTTATCTCAAACACATCCCCAGAACTAAAAGTTTAGTACAATAAGAATTAAAAACACAGGAAACAGAAACAAAAATATTACATGGCAAATGTATTAACTAGACAAAGCAGATCTGTAAGTGAGGGTGGATGAAACTCAGAAGGCCTTGGGAAAGAAAATCTATGTTTAGGAAACTGTAGTGATTTTTTAGGAGAGTAGTGAATTTAAAAGAACACAAAAGGTACCAAACATTTTGCAGGTAAATAATATGTAAACAAGAACAGAGAAATAAGCAAGCTGGGGCCAAATTATTATAATAAGAAAGATGTCTCTTGGCCTCATTCACTGACCTACCTCCTTCTAATCAAATTAGGAGAGATACTAACCTGCTTTTTCAGTATATATCTATACTTCTTAGGGTTGATTTTATTTGTGTATTTTTTTTGTTGTTGTTTTTGTTTGTTTGTTTGTTTGTTGAGAAATAATGACAGAATCACAAGAACATGATGAGAAAGTTATTCATTATCTTTTAACTATCTGAAGAGGGGTGGTATGAGCCATACCAATTGCTATGGTACTGTTGACTTTCTTGGTATCTTTTATTTCAAGTCTTGGCATCTCCTAGCCACATCGTAGCTAAATCTTATTTGGTTATTGAGAGAATAACCATGGGGAGAGTCAGCCACGGGAGCACAGGTGAAGGCGTCTCTCCTAGACCCATTTAAGGGCTGACTACCAGTGGGAAAGGATCCTTTCTGGAGATCTCCTCCTCTGGAGTTTCATAGTGAGACCAGGCTATGGGTAAGCATCTAGCTATTCTGTTTTGGTGTAATAACTGTGTAGCCAAAGTTTCTGGTATATTTCATAGCTATAACACCTGTACATTCATTGATTATACAATAGTTCAGCAAAGGAAAATTTTATTTACTTTAGCAATACATTAAAATGTAACTCTACCTTTCTTGTTTACCACTATGTTACCAAATTTTACTGTATTGTGAAGCTATATCTTGGTTTATATAGAACCAATTTTGCTGGATAATTCAACAACATTCTGAAAGGTTTTTCTTGTTGATTGGCTTTAAGCATCTTCTCAAACTAACCAGTGTCATTTTGTTGTGATCTGTCAGTAGCAACATTAAAAATATTAAGTTATGCAGAAGAGACAACAAAGTTTTGTGCATGAAAGAGTTGTATTCTATATTATGAAATATTTCCAGTTATATCTTAACTATCTGTACACTGTTCCAATCTTAGAGGAATTTCTGTGAAGTCTGAAATCAGAAGTATGTAGCAAGAGCATTGAATCTCCAGCTGGCAAATTAATTTTTAAAGACCTACTCCAGCGAGTTGGGCTTTATAGATTTTGTGACAGAATTAAGTCTTGAGACACAACTGTAACTTGGGTTTTAGAAACCGGGTTGGTGGTTGTTTTTTTGTTTTTTGTTTTTTTTGCACAACCTTTTTTTCTCAGAAATGTTGTGTTATTATATTACTATTCTATTACTAGAATTTTCATTCTCGGCCCTTTTTCAAATCAACTCCTCAGTAAAAAACCTTTTTTTTTTTTTTTTTTTTTTTTTCATGACTGCAAAGCTAGAAGATCCTCAAAAATGGGAATTGCTTTTTATTATATGAGTACACTATTTAGTGTGATAAGGATTAGATTTAGAGAGAGGTAGATAGAAGTCATCTTGGAGCAAAAGGACAAGGCAGAGTGGAAAGGACTAATTCCTAAAATGAGATGCTTTAATTATTTTATTGACATGTAATCATTAATGTATGTCTACCTTAGGAAAAAATTGAGGCAAGAATAATATGGAGTGTGGTTCTGGTTGCTTTCAGAGTTTTTAACACTGTGATGCTCTTTCCTCTAAATACATAGAAAAGGTCAGATTATTCCAGGTTTAATTTTTTGAGTCATTTAGGAGTCACAGTGATTGCTCAGACATAGTACGTTAGCATGCTATGAACTGGATACTGTGTCCTGCTGAGAAAGTCCATTTAAGTTGGAAGGAATTGTTGGTGATTAATGGTAATGAACTTAGAGGCAACAAATCAAATGAAATGTTATTAATGAAAATGAGTTTTTTTCAGCTGCAGTGGAACCATCATAGGAGATTATATAGAAAAATAACTTAAATTCTGTTCTCTCTAAATGCAAACTAACACAGGTCAATATTTAGGCCTTACTCTTAATTGCCAGATACAACCGTTTTAAGGAATATCTAACTTTCAAGCCTGTATTTGGTTCAGTGAATCTCATTTTTTTATCATGCTCCTGCTGCTGTAACCTCTTCCAGCTACTGATTTTAGACTGATGAATTTAAGGACATTTAGGAACTTAGGCATGAAATTAATACCAGGTGAGTAAAGAAATAGAAGCATAGAATTTAAATTGATACAATGTTAAGATAAAGAATTAAACCAGAGTTATATGATCCTACATCAAACTAAACTGTAATATTCGCTTGTTCTTATTTTCCTACCATCCTTTATTGAATCAACATGTTCTTAAATGAGTAACATGATAGAAATGTTGATATTCTGGGAGAGCTTTCTAATTATTCATGGCTCATTCTTCCATTCTAGTTCCTGGTAATTATTTAGAAACAATGATCTAAGAAAACACACTGAGATGGGCATACATATTTTTTTTCATTTCTGCTAACTTGCTCAATTGGAAAATTCCTGTAAAGTGCTAGTCAGTAAAGAAAGTGAAGCTATTTGAAATATTGCTTCAGAAGAACAATAATACTGAATACCTTGGAGATATGCCATACTTCGTACTATAATAAATTAGAGAAGGTATTTCCATGCATGTACAAACTTAATTTAAAAAGGGACTAAGGGACTTTCTTAGTAGAAAATATTCATGGTCATCAGTAATAAAACACAAACTAATATAGCATTCCCTTGATTTTTGTACTTGTTTATTGCTACATTTGCTACAAACAATTATTGGAATAATTTTTGTGCTCATAGCATTACTACATATTTCTCAGTTTCTCCCTCTGCAAGCCTTTGTTGTCCACCCCCTTTTTTTCCACTGATGTTACACTGAGTTTTGTAGATGACCATCCTGTATATATAAAGGGACTTTCTTTGGCTTAGAATTTTGTGGAGGTTTTCTTTGGATGATCATTTTAGATTTAAGAGGTGTCTCTAATAACATCCTACTTTGAATTAGAAAAGCACCCTGAAAGTTTTTCCTGTCCTCTCCACTGACTAGCCTGTAGTCTCTGCAGTAGAGAAGCATCACTTGCACAAGTTAGGTATTTTGGGATGAAGTTAGGTGTAAGTGACGCTCCCAGAATTTACCTGCTGTGGTCCATGCTAAAAATGGATATTCCAAAGGACAAGGTTTGAATTGTCTGGAGTAAATGTTCTGGTTTGGTATGTACTCTGGAGTTTGTATTTTCTGCAAAGGCTTTTTAGCTTTATAGGACTGCTCCCATTTGTTTTCATCGCTTGTTAATGTAAACCTGTTTTGAGACTCTATGGCTTTAGGGAAGGGCAGTAAGAGCATTTATTAAATTGAAGTCATCGTGACTTCAGCCTGTAAATTGTGGCAGAATTTTTGATGTTTGCACTCCCTCTCTTCAAGAGTGGTTGATATCAGGTGCATGAAACAAACAATGTCAAGTCCTGTTACTGGTTCAAGACAGAGATTCTGCTGACCTGAAGATTCCTGTCCCTGAAGATTCTTTCATGCTAATGTATAATTACATCCGAATCTGTCCAGTCTGTTTAATATAATGTAATCTTTATGGATACCTGCTAACCCCTTGAATTTCACAATAAAATTGAAGTTCCAAGGATTAGCTATGCAGTATATTAAAAAATATTTCAAAGTCATGTTTTGATTCCTCCTTGGATGTGACCCCTGCTCTTCTTTAATGATAGAAACAGCTATTGACTGACACTTTATTCTACTGTTTTTGTGTTGGTTTTTCTTTTTTTTTTTTTTCTAGCTTTGTATATCACCTCTTATTCTTCTTGCCTCAGACCTAATCAGTAGTCTCTAAAAATTTCTCTTGTTTGAGAATTTGTCCATGTTGTAACCAGGCTCATTGACCTCCTTTGGAACTATTCAATTGCTGTTTTTTACCATTTAGAGGTCAGCTAATCAAGCTGAACAGAATTTTCAAAAAGATTCAATTTCATTAATTTATATAATGGCATTTCAATGCATTTATTATTCTGATCTCTTTACACATCTCTTACATCTGCTTTCTGACTGTTGCACAATGAATTGACATTTTCACGAGCTATCTATGATTATGCTTGCATCCAAGTTGTTTCAGCTCATTTTTGAAGCTGTCAATATCTGCAGGTCTATTGTTTCTCAAAATCTTTTGTAGGTGAAACTGACTTCAGTAGTTGTGCTGTCCACAGATTTTACCACATATTCTCTTCCTTCTCTCAGCTCACCCTAAGTACCCTATAAAATATAGTATAAAATAACAAGGATGCAATGAAGGTACATGCTATATAGAAAACTGAAACTTGAGCCACATGCTATGCTCATGATTAATAGGATTCTGATCGTTTAGAAGTGAAGGGGGGGAAAAAAAAACACAGAAAAAGAAGTGGCAGGCAGAAGGTAGTTTTGTCAACAAAATGTGAATTTCTTTATACCTAAGTAAGTCTTCAAAAGACTTCTTGAACGTTTTTCTTTGCTGTGGCTTGCTGCTGATACATTTCTTCTATAGTGTATGAAAGGTATTATTAAAACTACAAAAAGCCCTACATACATTAAAAAAAAAATATAGCAAATGAAATACACAACTAAAAAGGTGGTAATAACCTAAGGAGATAATGCATGTGAAACATATAAAGTACATGCTATGTCTTTCATTGTTCTGCAGCTCCCTCCTTTCCCCTTCATCACATACAACTCCTGCAGTACTTTGTGTGCTCTAATTTTTATACATTGGTATTCCCTTCTGTTATTTTTATTCCTTTTGTTTCACCCTTGTGAATTTTCTTTCATGTAGACATGTAGACTGTCTTTTTTTTTTTTCTTTTTTTTTCTTTTTTGTGCTAGATTATTTTGTTTAGGTAATACTTAGACAGTTTCAAATGCTGCTTTGATCCCCTTCTCTCAGTTTCTAATACAGTTTTAGAGATTCCATCTTCCTGAAAAGCCAATCTGCTAAAGAGGTAAAAGACAACATGTAACTAGCAGTCTTGTTAATCAGCTGGCTCACTTGCTGATCAGCACTGTATGCATGATGCCAGTGTGTTCAGCAGGCAATTTGCTGTGCTAGCCAAGTTTCTGGTATTTAAAAAATATTGTCTGCAGCCATTCCATTCATACTTAGGATATGAGAACGTAATAGAAATCCTGCTGTTTAAAACAGTCGTGCAGCTTTTCTTTTTTGTTTTAAGTATATGTATGGTAAAATGATGTCTGCTTCTCTTGAAATTAGTTGTTTAAAAGTGAAACCTTTCTGCTGGAGAGGTTGTTCCAAGCTACATGATCTTAGTTGTCAGTTGAGCAAAGAGGTAACTGACCAATCATCATATGATTCATTTCAAGTGATCAAGTTAAACATGACTTTGAAGTTTGTTTATCTTCCCAAGAGGAGGAAACTCTGCCTCTAAAGCTCTTACATCAGTAGAAATTACAGGTAATTAAAGATGTGTGTCAACATCTGCATTAGTATTCTTCTAAAATTTTGAAAAATAAATTAAAAAATCTCCTCAATATATACCTGTTCCTTTTTGAAAAACACAAATAAAACGCATGGCAAAACAAGTATACATAAAAGGCCATAAATAACAGTGCTAGTCTACACACTTTATCCATTGTTTATATGAACCTTTCCACATTATCATAATTTCCTCTGTTCTAAAATTGTGGAGGGGACTATTCATACTGTATGACAAATCTAGGAACAACAGAATAGATCATGTCTAGTATGAATATTCAAATACTAGAAAATGAAAGAGAAACCTAGATGTACTCTCCAACTCACTGAGTAACATGAAATTTCATCATAACGTTCCAGTAAATTTTTATGGTCACTGGAAGATTGTGTGATTATCATACTGGTCTGAAACATTTACTTGTTCTATTTAATGAATAATTGTAAAAGTGTGAAAGGAGAATAGGTAAAAGAATTTTAGAAGTTGAGTAATCTTGAACCTTAGAAAAGGAATTCAGTAAACATAAGGGATGTCAGGTCCAAATGGTTTAGAACATTTAGTTTGTGTGTCCTTCCCTAATGAGATACCAATTGTGAACTGACCATTCTTGGGCTTCTTAACCACGTGTTGCTTGGACTGAAACTCCAGTAGTCAGCACTGTTTATTAGCAAATATCTTGATCATTTGGTTTTAGACACTGTTTTTCTTCCTCAGGTTACTGTAAAAATAATCTGGCATATATAAAAGTAATTTTTGTATGAATGCTTCGTGGTTAGAATACTCGCTGAAAAGACTTAGATTCACTAAAAAGAAATGATAGATCTGATAGAAGGTATTTTCTTGCATACAGGCAGACATGCAGTATGAAATGCACTAGAGACACCATTCAGATACCAATTGATTATTGTTTGGGAAAATGGATTATTGTTCATTTGCTGAAAATTAGATAAAGCCCATAAACTCTGGCTACTCTACACAGGTACTTAATTTCTATGTTTTAGAGACAATAGGAATAATTTGCTGGTTTAGGTTTCTTGTTCCATCCAAAGCTTAATACTCAATCCTTCTAAAACCTAACATTTTCCATCCTTCTTTTCTGCAAACATACATGGCTTCTGAAAAATAGTATCTGCTAGATTTCAAATAAAGGAGTTTAGAGTTTGAGTTTCATTCATGAAAGGGAAACATAAAATGTCTTAAAATTTGGCTAAGTTCCTAGGAAATCTCCTTAAGTACTTTACCAATAGGAAAATTGAACAACAGTTGAAACTCCTACCTTCCTTTATTTTTATTTTATTTCTAGATCAGTAACTATATCTCTTTATCTCTTAAAAGTCAGGTTAAAATGAATAGCTACTCAATATGTAGCTCAGATTAATCTCTGATACAACTCTGCTGACTTTGAAGTACCTTCTCTGTTTACTGCATCAGCAAAAGTAGAGCTGCTTTTGTGAAAAGTGTGTTTATTTGTGTCTAGTCACATACATCACACACAATACAAAATGACCTGTTCATAGTATTACAAAGAAAAGTAACATGACTATGGAAAATGTGTTATTATGTAATCTCTCCGTATTATAATTTTCTCTTGCAGACTCTCTCACTTGAATGTTGAAGTATAGTAACTCATTTTATATCATTTTTCTATAAATTTCATGGTGTTTTCCAGATTCAGCACAATACTTTTACAATGCTTAAATTTAAAATAACCAAACAAATTCAGTGAATAGTGCACATGGAATTTAATCAGTGTGTTAGAAATGGCAGCAACAACATCTGCACTGACTCTGTAAAATATATACTCAGTTTTCTGTCTAGTTTTAGCACTGTTTATTGGGATTCTGAGAAACATATTGAGAAGTATTGATTTTTTTTTTTTTTAAATAAAATTAAGTTGAAAAATAGCTTTACAAGAAAAATAGTAGGGCTGAAAAATGTAATTTCTGTGTGACAAAATCATAGGGATTAGGTGCTCAAAATATTTCACAGCAGCATAAATGCTAATCAGTACAGATTGCTATTCAAATACAATAAATAAATAAATTCCTTACCTTCAGAAGTTTGTTTCTAGAACTCACATTTTTCATGAGAGGAAAAACAAGTCTTTCAAGTGGAAATCAATGGCATATGTTGAACACCAGCTAAAATTCCAATTGTAATATAAGTCCAAATACAGGTAACTGATATAAGTCAGAATTTGATCTATTAATTCCAGGACAAATATATTTAACAACAATAATAGTACACGCTACTCTTTTAATACAATCTTATGCATGTTATTGTTGCAGGTAAAATCTACATGTGAGAATGGATTGTGGGTACTGTATTAATGCAAAATGCAAAACCTTCCAACAAGTTGTTTCTCTACTTACTGTTACAGTTGGGACAGAAATAAGTGGGTCAGGCCACATACAGAAGAGAAACAAGTATCCTATATCCTATAACAGTCAGTATTCTTTTTAGGCCTTTCTTCTCTCATCAGGTGAGAGTTATCTTTGATTTTTATCACCATGTTGAAGAATCATATTATTCCTGGAGGATTGCATTCTCAAACATAATGCCTTGATTTCGGATTTACTTACATGACCCATATAACTGAGTATCTTTTTTTAAATTTAGGATCCCAGTTCCACAACTGAGTTCTGTTAGCCTTGATTAGCCCATAAGTGCAAAACCAATTCTGTCTTGAGATAAATCTGGATATCTGCTGAATGAATAGGTTAAGCTACCACCTAAATGCAGAACTGTTATCAGCAGAAGCATTCTACAGCTTAAGTGCAATATGTGGAAAAACTCTTAAAAGATACTTGAGAGAAGCTGTCTGTCTTGAAATACAACAGTGAACTTTGGGGTGGTTCTACCTTGGAGAAGAGCATTCTTCAAAAATTTGATTTTGAACAGAATTTATTAATCAGGTTCTTTTCTGGCAGATACCTCAGACCTACACCAACCAAGGAATGTCTGACCAAAAGAGAAGATGGACAGACTTCTGTACTCCTTTATACTCACTCTGATTCCCATAGTCCTCACATCTTCCAAGAAGACATAAGGAATTTTTGTGTAAAGGATTATGATAGTGACTTCAGGTTAATCAGTGGTGTAGTTAAGGAATCTTCCAGGAATGAGGAGCTGTGGAAGTCTGTGGAAGTTTGTAAGGAAGAAGAGGGAATTAAACCACTCTCTAGGTGTTCTAAGCCCTGAACTATTGAGCAAAAATGTGAAGTACTGAGAGTTTCTGCCCCACATGTTTTGAAAGAAGTGAACATTATGGAGAAATATATAAGCTTAATCAAAACAGATCAATCTCTTGTTTCAGTGATTTTTAGCGTAGACAGTTTGCTTGGAAGCATAAACATTTACTGTTCTATGTGTTCAGAGTTGCTGGAAAATTGATCTTGGTGCTGACTTCATATAAAGAAATAGTAATATGAATTTTTGTTAAGCTATCTGATTTCATTTATAAGTTCTTCTGAATGAGCAAGTGATAGCAATCATATAAAATTGATATATACTAACTTGGTAGCAGTGAATGTGAGTTGAAAAAATTAATTTCCTTTAGAAGAATATTATTATAAAGTTCTCTGTATCTTTCTTCCTATTTTTGAACCCTTTCAAAATCAAGACAGATCAGAACACAAGTTTTGATCTCTACTGATTAAGCTGAGACACAGAAAGCAATAAAATGTGTCACATCTACAAACTTGATAAAATAAATTTTAATTATTTTCTGAGCCAGGAATATATGTTACATTACTGTGAGGTCAAATATAATTTTAAAATACAGTTCTTTTAAAAGCCAAAAGAATAACTCTGCAATTCACTCTGTCTTTATTCTGTTTGTTTTTGTGGCGTTTTTGCTAATTGTGACTGAAGGAACTGGGGCTGTTCAGTCTGGGAGGCTAAGGGGAGACCTTACTGCTCTCTTCCAGTATCTGAAAGTGCTTACAGCGAGAGCGGGGTTGGTCTCCTCTCACTGGTGACAGGACAAGGAGAAATGGCCTCAAGTTGTGCCAGGTAAGTTTAATGTTGGATATGAGGAAGAACTTCTTTACAGAAGGGGTTGTTAAGCACTGGAATAGGCTCCCCAGAGAGGTGGTTGAATCACCATCCCTGGATGTGTTTAAAAACTGTTTGGATGTGATGCTCAGGGACATGATTTAGTGGAGGGTTGTTAGAGTTGGGGTGGTATGGTTAGGTTGCGGTTGGACTCGATGATCTTTTAAGGTCTTTTCCAACCTGAGCAATTATATGATTCTATGATTCAGAACTTCTCCACAGACATGCTGGGGGAAGAGGGACTAGAGAGATGCTTGGTAGAAAAGGACCAGGATGTATTAGTTGATAGCTGGCTAAATATGAACCAGCAGTATTCTCAGAAGGCCAGAGGGGGAAGCAGCATTCTGGCTTTTAGTAGGGATGATGTGGACAGTGGAGCTAGGACAGTGACTATCCTTCTTCAGCACTGATGAGGTTGCACCTTGCGTACTGTGTTCAGTCTTGGGCCCCTCACTACAAGAAAGAGATTGAGGTGCTGGAGCATGTCCAGAGAAGAGCAATGAGGTTGGCATAAAGCATATGTCAAGTGGCTGGGAGAACAAGGGAGACCTTATTGCTTTCTACAGTTACCACAAAGGAGGCTGTAGAGAGGTGGGGAGCAATAGAACAAAGGGAAGTGGCTTCAAATTGTACCACAGGAAGTTTAATTTCTTCCCATAGTGTTTTCAAGCATTATAATGGGCTGTGCAAGTTGTCACCATCCCTAGAGGTATTTAAGATATGTAGATGTTATACTTAGGGAAATGTTTTAATGGTAGATTAGGCAGTGCTAAGTTAATAGTTGGACCTGATGATCTTAGTGGTCTTTTCCAATCAAAAGGATTCTGTGATTCTTTTCTTGATCTAAGTGAGGTGACAGAGATTACTGCCAACAACATTTATTTCAGAATTAAATCATCCTCATAACAAATACCTAGGTAATTTATGCTTAAATTTTACCAGTGGTAAAATCTACACATTGGTTCTTATCTTTTTATATGCTTTTTTAAATGAACTTCTGTGATTATAAATAAGATCATCTCTCAGTTATTTTCCTGAGATCTAGAATAAATTTAAGTATCAGACAGAACAGTTTTGTAGCTATCTATTGAATACTGAAAGTTTTTCATCTACACTTAAACAAATGTTGATTGAAGTTTTGTACTGTCTGCTCATATTCATCTTACCTCTGTATTACACAGCTACAGCATCATATCCACTCTCCAGCTCAATAGCTCGCACTTTCACAGACTGCTGCACTAGTTTCTTAGGTTAAACTTTCTTCAAAAGGTTCTTGGCTAATATTCTGAAATAAGCTGTGAGGCTGTGTTTTAATAGGCAGAGAATACAAAGCAATTGCAGTACCTTTGTAAACTGTTTACCATTTTCATCGCTGTCTATGTCATCATTTCTATGCATCAATGGTTTTATTCTTGGGCAAGTTATCACAGAGGTTATATATGTAACTATGATTTTGCCTGTCAGAATGTGAAACTAATGGCTCTTATCCTCAGGAGCTGCATATATAAGATTACCCTTAAACCAATTAATAAATTAATACATTATTATACATTTATTATATAGGTGTATTAAATTATATATGACATCTCAGATGGTTATGTAAATACATAAGTATGTGGGTTGCTCCAAAAGTAATGTGTCCCATTTATTTTCATGGAAACTACAACAAAGAGTACAATACTACTACTACTAGATAGAAGAGATTCTCAGTTACAAAACATTGTTTTTCAGTAATCACCGTCATTAGCTATGTATTTTTGCCAGTGGTGAACAAGAACCTGTACACTGCACTCATCAGAATCTGAACTGTT